>NW_026623498.1:816350-840908 GCF_030028575.1 Malurus melanocephalus | reverse complement strand
GGGGAATAAATGCATTTTCTAAATTTACACCCCATGTAAATTCACCTGTACTCTCCCTAAAGCTCTGTCCATATGATGTAACAGAATGAGACACTACCTCTGATTAAAGTACAAAGATATTTTAAAAAAGCACAATTTGCTCTGGAGGAGAATTATCCATCTGATCTTGAATGAAGACTGAGCTTTGTTTTCCAAGATTTCCTATGCACCTTTCCCTGAGGTCAATAAGGAAGCTGCTGTTTCCCAGAATTTTTGTATTGGGCCAAGTATGAAAGGCAGGAGCCATCCGTGGAGGTTTTAATCATTATTTGTAAGTGAAAAATTTAAGGATTGCAGTTAATTAAAACCCACTTAGTTATCAAACTATGACAAAAAGACCCATTTCAACCTCAATGAGGGTGAGTTACTGCCATCTGCAAATGCACCATTCAATTCTTGCTCATGATTGTAAACTTTTTGCTTAAAGCAGGTACATRCAAAAGCCAGCAGTGACACAAGGAAGGAGCTGTGCAGGGAGCCTGGAGCCAGAATAATTCATCAATTCCATTATTAGGGATTCATTTCTTCCAAATCCGAGCCCTCAGGAGGAGGAAACCAGAGAAAAAGCAGAATTTAATGATGAATTTAGTGGAATGTAGAATTTAATGATGAATTTAGTGGAATGTAGAATTTAATGATGTCTGTTTGGTCTTATCCTCTGAAGGAAAAAGGCTCACAGGAGATGGCTCAGGACAGGGAACAAATTACACAATAATCCCAAAACAACGGGAAATGTTTCTCCTTCACCTCTCCATCCTCATCTTCACTTGGCCACAAATTTAGTCCAAAAAGCTGTGAACACACAAGGTCAGGCTCTGCAGCTGTGCTCAAAYATCCCATCCTGCAAACTTATCTTGTGTTTCAGAAAATCTCTGATCATCCTTCTAATCTGTCCTGCCCAGGACATTCATCCTTCATCTAAAGGCTGTAAGAACTCAGGGCTACCTCCAAAAAAACCACTGCATTTCCCATAAACATAGGGRAAATCAGGAGTTAAATAAGTGGGKTTTTTATATTTAAACAAGCTCRACATAAAGCCAAAGAGGCAGAAGAAAATAATCTGTCTGTTCAACACAAAATCACTGCCAGGAAAATACGGATTTGGAAAAGGTCAGAAAAATTTTTGGCAATACWGGCATGTGGAAACACTGATCTACAAAAAGGATATAAAACACTTCCATCACAAATTGTGCTCCTCAGAGATATTTGCTGYGAGAGAATCACTGCTTTTAAGGTCAAAATTAAATGTTCCAGGCCAACTGCTCACAGAGTCTGCAGTTCTGTAACACTTAGTGCAAGAAACAATGGGAAGTTTTAAGGTCATCCCTTCTTAYACATTTATTTGCCTTTGAACATCAAATAATTAAGAACAGCATCAATTGAAAAACAAACCTGGAGCCTTTGATACAAATCTCAATACAGACTTTTCTCCAAAAGGATCCATAGTGCAGCCCCTGTTTTAGCAGAACCCTTTTTTTTTTTTTTATAAATCCACCACAGTTCTGATTCTGCAAAAGAGCAAATGCTGGGCACGTTACAAATATTCCCTGTAATTCCACTGACTGATAARTAATCTTGGTGGCTTTCACATCTTTTGCTAAAGAGCATTTCTTCAGACCTCATTTCCCTTTCACTTGACCAAAATAGAAAGATTAAGGTAAGCCATTTACAGCTCGGGAAACGAAAACTTATTTCGTGTTATTTTTAACCAGCTACACTGAATTTAAAACCATTTCCAGAAATTATGCAGCAACATTTCTGCCTCCCACAGCTGAAGTCTGGGCATTTTTTTCCCCTCCCTGATATTAATGTGTTTATCCAACCATAATTCCATTAGCATTATGTAACATAGACAATCTTCTTAGGCATTTTATCATTRTCTCACCCAAAATTCACCCCCTGCACACACCAACACTGACTGTGCTGACACACAGGAATTGYCTGATGCAGAGCAGAGCTGACACCTTCAGCTGCTGAGCATTTCTGCTGAATCCTCAGCCAAAACCTCTCAAAACACAACAGCCTCACTGGCCAAGGCAGCTCTTCCTAGCACTAAATCATCCTAACACTTGTGATTCTTCCTCTAAGAAAAAAAAAGAATTTAAAAATATATTTAATGTTTATCAACGGTCTGCTTCTCCTGCGTGCTGAACACAGTAAATACTATTTGCAGTTATGGCTGTAATTTGACATTAATTCCTTAATCTTCTTAAGGCCAGGCAAGCTTGTAGATCATTATGAGGTTATTTAGGAGAGCACATCTCGAGTGCTACATGAAGTGTATATTTTCTTAGGAAAATAAGTAAACTCCTGTTTTTATGTTGTCATTCCTSCACCTGACAAATCAATCAGTTCTCCTTTGAGAGCAGTGAGGAGATATCCTGTGAGCTGTTATTGCTGCCTAATCCTCTTTGGGCTGGGACAGGAGCTGCTAACGAGATTGAGAGGGCTCAGCAGGACTGTGACCTTTCCTGCCATGCTGACATTAACGGAGCTCCCTCTGCTCTCACCGCTGGGTCCTGGCAGCTTCAAACTCTGGGTCCTGGCAGCTTCAAACCCTGGGTCCTGGCAGCTTCAAACTCCGGGTCCTGCCCAATTCAAACCCTGGGTCCTGTCAGCTTCAAAACCCCCGAGTCCTGCCCGAATCAAACCCCAGGTCCTGCCTGCTTCTGCTTCAAACCCTGGGTCCTGTCAGCTTCAAACCCCGGGTCCTGCCCAGTTCAAACCCTGGGTCCTGCCCAATTCAAACCCTGGGTCCTGTCAGCTTCAAACCCTGGGTCCTGTCAGCTTTAAACCCCGGGTCCTGCCCAATTCAAACCCTGGGTCCTGCCCAAATAAAGCCTGGATCAGCCCCAAGGCCTCCCTGTGCCAGGGCAGCAGCAGCACAGCCCACCCAACACCTTCTCCACAAAAATCACACCATAGCTCCCAAAATTAGTTTGGTGAAAAACAAGATGTGCAATAGCAGCTACAGCTACCAACAAAAGAGTTTTTTGCTAGTTTTACAGTCACGAGGCGTTTTGTAATTAAATTGCTAATGTTGCAGAACCTAGTTTTGGTCAAATCTACATCTAATTACATTCATCAATTAGCCTGTAATTGCATTTTGCTATTTTTGATTCCTATGACTTTGCTGGCTATATTTGGCAATCTGATATTCCCTGGTTTGGGTTCCTGGGAGGGGGTGRATCAAAGTGCCAGACTACAAAAGAGGCTGAATGGTTTGAAATGTCCTTCTGTTTCCAAATTTTGGTTTACCTGGAAAACAGAACATGATCAGGGGGACACATGGACTGCTCACAATTTACACAGACTGAAAAAGGATTCAAACACTGCCCTGCAACACTCTCATTTGTAAGTATATCTAAATACAGAAGTGAGCTCCTCAAACTGTTTTTTCTGCCTCTCAAAGCCTTGTACCCAAATGATTGCTGTAATTGCAACTGAGATAATCTACCAAAATAAAGGAAATCCCATTCCGAAATTTCATTTGCACTGTGAACTCATCAGTGGAAAGAATGACATTTCWGTACCTTTTCCTTCAAAACACCAGTAGAAGGAACACACAGTGAGGAATATTTTGCTTCAGGGTTTTGCCTGAAGATCCAAGACACAAATAATTATAAAAACAAACTCAAAGTAGGAGCTGAGTAGGAAGCATTTTTTGTTGTCACGGAAAGCTGGAACCCAAAAGCAAACAGGCAGCCAGGCATGGATCATCAACCTCCTCTCTGCAGCATGTAATTAAACAGACAACTTTTATTTCCAGTATCAAGASACAGCTGGGTCCATGAAACAAGGAGCTAAAACTTTGCCAGAGTCCCCACAATGACTTAACGAAAGCAGAGTGTTTGTTTCTAAAAATAAAGTTGCAGATGATCCCACTACGAGTTCTCTGCWATTCCCCCACAAGAGTCATCAGAACTGTGGGATTGCATGGCTACAAACCCACAAAGCATGTCAGACTCAGCACACTTCAGTTAAAAAAACAAAAAAAATAAAAGGTAATTTTAGTGAATGAGCAGAGTTTGGCACTGGAAAATTAAATCCCTGCCCTTTGTTGGAGTCGGTGCCATTGCTGAGGGTGCTTCACCCATGCAGGGCAAGTTGCACCCATGGGTGCCAAAAGGATTTTATTGCAAGAAACAAGTGGGATCTTCTCAGCCACTGCAGACTTGGTCTGCTCTGCAGTGGCTCCTGAATTWCTGCCAGGACGCTTTAGAAATTATTCCCCAAGCAGAGAGCCTTAAGCTTGTCAAAGTTCACCGAGATATTTATCCCAACTTCCTTCCCAAAGAGTCACGATTCCTGTTGAGATAGTGAATTACTCTGGCTGCACTTCACCCACAGAAATTCTGCTTTCAGTGATGAGCCAGCAGTAATTGTAACCGAGAAAAACTAATCCCACTTTGAGAAGTMCTTTTAATGAATTTCAGCTCTATGTGCCAATTCTGGTTAAGAACCCAATAACTTTGGTGCTGCAGCTGATTAGGATCCAACCAAGTTGGATTTGCTGCCATTTACATTTCTCACAAGGTCCTAATAAGATCAAGTGTGATCCAATAACAACAAATACAAGATTCCTTTTTTTTTTTTTCCACCAGATACCACAAAAGAAATCTGAATTATTACCTAAGGTAGCAAACAAGTCAGCACGCCTTCAGCTGTGGTTAGAACCGAAACTGTCAGGCCTCACTTAGCACGTACAGCTCTGCCTTTGCATATTTTCATGTTTGTCTCACAGCTTATTAAGTTTTGCAAACAAAAGCAGTTGTGCTCTTGCCAGCAGATTATCGCCTTTTATTATCACGGATCATTCTAAAACATCAATGTACCTACATAAACAAGGGACTTGAACCGCCAGTGTCTCCCGGCAATTGCAGGGGGATTTTCTTTGTATCAGCAGCAGGCACACAGGAGTGTTTGCAATCTCAGGATGCTGTTTTCATCTGCCATGACAGCTGAGGCTGTGTAGATACCAAATCCACAGTAAATGCAGCAAGCGTTTCTTTTAATAAACTGCCACAGAAAAAAAAAAAANAAAAAAAAAAACGATTCAAGCTGAGGACATATTGATGGGTACAAAATCCTGGAGGCATTATGCAGCTCACACAGGCTCATGGATCAGTATTATTGCAGCAACCAGTAGCCGTCAAAGGCAATTACCCGGGGGAGAAGGGCCGGGATCCCGCAGATGTCGGAACTGAGCGCCGGAGGGGCGGCAGCGCTGCCGAGCTGTCACAGCCAATTACTGCCAATGTTTTATTTATGGCAGGATACACCTGATCGGCCGACAATAAAGCCATTTTAGGAAAGGATGATTACAAAAAAAAAAACGGAATGTAAAATGGCAACAACTGGCGGGGAGATTTCGGCAAAGGCCGGGACACGGCGAGGTGACAACATCTGGCTCCAGATGTGCCCTCCTCATCTCTAAATCTCTGACAAAAGGCTGGCGTGTCCATAACTCCTCTCAGAGCCAGCGAGATGTGAGTCCATCTACGACAAYGGATTTAAGGAATTAGATTTGATATGGAAGGAAAGCAGACGGGGGAGAGGGGGAGCAGAAAACACCGAGGCAATTTGGAGATAAGCCCACAGAACATCCTCTCTGTGCAGCACCAGCCTTTCTTTCAGTTGCCCAACTCAACTGACAGAAGAATTGGGTTATCTACAGGAAAAATACAGAAATTTTAACATTCTCCAAGGTTTGAGAACCTGCTTTGTACTTATCTGTCTTCATCTTACAACCTACTACCTGCATTTTAAAGTTAAAACAGATTTAAGTGGACTCAACATCAGATCCCAAAGAACATACTGATTTTTTTTTCACCCCCACAGATATATAAACTGTGTCTGGGTTTATTCACAGCAATTTTCATTAGTTTCAGGAACAGGGCATTGTACAGAATGGCTGTGAATGAACAGATCAGGCCTCAGCAGGTGACTGTGCTGGGGAAATCCCTTGGGAGATTTCCCAGGAGAAGCTGGATCCCCCACCAAACTGGAAGTTGGAATTTTGAGAACATTTTCTTCAATTATTTTGCTGCCTCGAGTTCCAACAGCCACCATTTCCTGTCCTCTCTGCTGAAGGAGGTTCCATGACCCCAYTCCCAAAGACACCACAGAGAGAATCAGAGAAGGTTTGGTGATTCCACAACCCCTGCTCTGGAAATGTGATTTCTGTGAGTCACCTCTAAAACAAACAACAAGCCCAAGTGGTTTGTGCCATTTTTTTTTTTCAATCATGGCCTTTTCAAGCACCAGAGCTAAGCTGAAAGATATTCCCACTATTCTGTAAACTTGAAAATCTACGGAGAAACAGCAGAAAGAAACTGAAAGCCCAAAKATCCAGGAACTGAAAAACCCAGGACTACTTTTAGCACTTTAAAAGGTATCGAGACAGGCAAGACACAAGAGAATTTGGGTATGGCCTTCCCTGGGAGGAGACTGCAGAGAGTCCAAATAATGGGCATTTCAGCCCTGAAATCAAAGTATGAAAGGAATGGCTGTTGGGTGCCAAGCTGAGCACTGGATACTCGGATTCTCCCCTCCCTCTCACATATCATATATGCAATATTCTTCAAAGGCTCGTTTTGTTCACAAGGCAGACACTGTGCAAGTACAGCTGCAGAATAAGGCGGCGTTTTCACACAAAAATGCACTCTCTGTGTAGTTTTGTGTGCACTTTGATACATTTTTTAAAATAATCTGTCCTGTAGCTATTCAAAGGAGCTACACAGGTATCTGCCAATAAATTTCATCTTTATTCTTTTCTCTCCAAATGCACGCCTTTGAATTTAATCTAACTGTGCTCCCATCACCCAGCGTATTTATGTGTGTGATGCTGCAAACATATTTAATCAAGGCAATATTACCCACCGTAGTGCCTGAGCTCCCAAAGTTCCCTAGAGAATACATTGGGTTTGGATTTTAATACCTGACAGGGACACCCCACCCCTTAAAAAAAAATAAAATCAGGAATATAGCAGATCTAACAGAATATTTCACAATGGAGTTGCACAGTGTATGCACTCAATCGCTCCATTTCCCAGAAGATTCATTACAGTTACATTAGAAAGTCAAATCAGGCAATTCTGCAGTCTGGTGAAAGCTAGCATATGAAAGCAGGTTAATACAAAAGAATTTCATTTTAAATAGAGGACATTTAGGACTTTTAAAAGCAACATTATGATAAAAATTTCAGGGTGTTTATTCTGGCTTCAGAGCACGCTTTTCAAGTCTTGTTTCAATGATGGAGCTGATTTTCTAAGRAGAGAGGGAGGCAACGTTTGCTCTCCAAGGTTTGCCATCTGAATTCCCCTGGAGCTGGCACAAGATGGGTTTGGGGACAAATGTCCTGCTGCCCTCAGAGCCAGGACAGAGCTGCCACCAACTCTGAGCCCAAAAACACCCAGTGCAGCAGCCAGCACCTCCAGGGCTGAGAATTCCACACTGACAAATCCCAGGGGASTGCATCCCAGACAAAGGGCTGATTAACTACAAGATACAAAGCATTTGAAGTTTTCTGCTTACCTTACAACTGAGCTATTATATCTAATTATTACCATTTAGAACCTTGCCTCCATCTCAGCCAGGAAAATGCAAACAGTGAATGTAATTACTCACTAAACTAATAATGTAAGACCTGATTGACAGGATGGAAGAGAAAAATGGGTTCAAAGCAGTTTTAAGTTTAGTATAAGCTCAGCTGAATGAAGATAAACAATTTCAGAGCCATTCTTCACTACAAGCAAGGCACCTCCAAACAGCCAGGTCACACACAGTCATCAGAAACATCAAAAACCCCCCAAAACACMAAGTGGYTGTCACAGCACCAGCCTTGGCAGCATTAATGATGAACTTCATGCACCCCTGCCTATGTTTAATTTAATACAAAACCAAATGCAGTCAAAACATCTGGTGCATTATTGATGGTTACCGTGATAAATGAGATTTGACATTTCACAGGAAYTCATTAGATATTCTACTTACACCCCACACTTGAAGTGTTTCTGATTTTACATCTCTTTGGAAAACATCCATTGTGTGGATATTGAACCGATATTTCTGACCCCAATGTTGTAAAGGAATCGACTTGCACAGCTAATTACAAATACTGAGAATTGAAGAAGCACAGATTAGTTTATATTTTTACCCTYTASTAATCCAAATGYTCCTGAAATCCAAGAGAAATTTGGTGTTGTCCCATTTGAAGGGCAGAGATCCCAAGGAGTGGCAGTTTGGATGCTGAACCTGCAGCCTTTCTGCATGTCTGCATGAGATAATGCAGCAACAACTGCACTGCAGGCCAAGCAAGAACTGCCTCCCTTTCATTTCTCACATCTTGACTCAAGAGCTGCACAAAAAGTTATTAAAATTAATGCAAACTATCATAACTCTGTCTTTTTATTACTGGTAATATTCCTTCTAAAATATTAGTCTCCTCGGCTGAACCAGCATGTCTTTTTGAAAATTGTCTTTGAAGATCAGAAACTCCTTAGCATAAAAAGTGAAACATGCAATCATGTTAATTTGACAAGGTAAAGGGGGAGGAAAAAAATCACTTCAGCTTAGTATTTCTGAAACTCAGGCTATTCTTTCATTTAAAAGAAAAGCATTTTTCTTTCCTGGTTCCCACTAYAGTGACTGATGTGAGGATGTGACAMAGGCTCTTGGTGCTCTGAGTGTTTTAAAACCAAAACAAGAGAGTTTCAAAGTTGGCAAGTGGCCAAAGCAAACACCTCCCATCTTACATGAAATTACAAAGTTTGAATAAATTGCTGAAGCTCAAACAACCCTGTGAGTACTCATCTCTCCTGGTTTGCATAATCAGTACCACAGCTAGATATATATATATATATATATATATATAAATATATGTGCATATATATACACAGGGAGGGAGAGGCAGGAGCAAGAGCTGCAGCACATGTGTTGTATAAACAAGAAATTCCTGCTGGAATTTCTCACTCTTCCTTCCGAAGTTAAAKTGAGCTGCGTGCCCAGCCAAAACACCACATTACCCAGTTATTGTGTCAAAACCAAAACCAGAGCATCCACACATTCCCAGGTTTTGTATCAAGAAACCCCACAACCCAAGAACTTSATGAGCTGGCAGAAGGATCACAGTTTTCCAATATCCCAGCACAGTTTATGGTATCACTTTGTACATGTGAATGTTATATTCTGCCATCATTTGTTCCTCCCCTCTGCTTTGCAGCAGGAAAAGCCTGGCASAGCCCATTTCTCACTGCTCCTTGTACCATCCGTGTTCCCATTCCTGTTCCCAAATATTTCTGGGCACCTCTGCAGTCAATAATGGATGGCAGAGCTGCAGAACAGCACCCTGAGAATCACAGATTTCACCGAGTCCCCTGGGGGACAAGCTAAATGCCAGCATTCAAGGATGACKGGGATGCTGGTGAATAATCCTATTTCTCTGAGGCTCTAATTGCAGAGGAATTCCCTTGGAAAGGAGGTGTTCTACCTCCCCACACACGCTCAGCTTTCCTCAGGACAGATATCCACACAAACACAAACCCATCCTGGGGGAGCTCAGCGCTGCTCCAAACACCCAAACCCAGCACTGACACAGCCCCATTTGCAGGAGTGCACAGTAACCTCCTTTTCATAATTGCTCACTCCATTTTTAAAAGCATGTTCCTCTCCCTTACAGTTACAGAATGATTTCAAAAGCATGAACCCATTAGACATTTKCCTCAGTCTGCCCTCCACAATAGCCTGGAGAGATAAAACTCTCATTTGTTTCCACAGAGGCCCTATTGATTCTGCTGTCACAGAATATGACTATTCTCTCCTCACGCTGCTTTTCAGAACAGAGCATTCTGAAATGCTGTGGAGCTGTGCTTTTATTGCCCTGCCTGTCTCCCACAGCAGCTCTGGAGCTGTGATTCCTCACACCACCACTTCTCCATCCCAGCTGAGTTTCCACAGCAAAGCACAGATAAATCTCCTTCACACCCACCAAAAGCCAGGAGAGTTCATGCAGAGCAGCAGGCAAGCTGTGTTTGGGRAACACCAAACCCTCCTCACTGCTGTTGATCCAGCAGTAACATCACATCTCCATGGCTGGAAATGACCCCCCTGTCCTGCAGGAATCACCCAAAGGTGCTGATGGTCTTTGCAAAACAAGGGCAGTCCTGYCAATGTGAGAGACTCCAGGCTGTCACTGCAAAGCTGCCACATTTTATTAGGACTGGGGAATATTGACTGCGTGCCATCCCTGGAATGTCAATGATCTGATCCTGCAAGTGAACTCAGCCACAATTTCCATCTCCAGTGCAGAAAAAAAGCAAGGCAATACAATAAACAGAACTGAAAACAGAACAGATTTAGCTTGCTAATATTTGGGTCAGTACGGACCAGTCCTGCATCAACTCCCTCTGAATTCATTCTCACCACAATAAGGACTAAATAAAGACAAGCATTTCACACACCAGGTATTTTATAGAGTTTACAGTAGGACCTAGAAAAGGTCCAAGAACCTGATCCAACTCCAGTTCTAACGCTGCAGCATGCCACCTTTGCTCACTGAAATGATTCCATTGAGGATGGTGAAGTTTCAGCTTCTCTGCTGCTAAGGGAAGATCCCTCAGTGAATCCCTGTGAGGGACCCAAGTTAGCTGATGGATGTTGAGATGTTTGGGGAGGGACTAAGCTAAGCTCAGCTGAGCTGCTCAGCCTAGAGCCCAGTGACAGAACTGTCCCTGCCCTGGCTCCTTGTCCCCCTCCACTCCTGACAGAATATTCCAACAAATCTCCTCTTAAACTCCCTCCTTTCCGAATCCTCAGCAGTGCAGGAACTTCTCCCCAGCATCCTGAACAGTTCCAGCGGGATATAACTCACACTTGAGAGCTAACATATGGTTCAAACAAGCCTCAGATTGCTGCATGGTTTTCATACCAGCCCCTGTAATCCCTGSGTTCCTCACATCTGTCTTTCATTCGTGATATAATTACACATTTATTTTCCATTTTATAGTTTAATTTCATATAGTGTTTACTTGATCTTGGGTCTGATCTTGCTGCAGCCAAGGGACATTATTCTCCTTGTTACCAAACATGTTCCAGTGGAGCTCACAGTCTGCAATTCTCCTGTTCACCAACAAATTCATGGATTTACAGAAAAGAATTGCTCATACGTTTTTCTCCCTAAACTACAAACATAAACTCTTAATACTTCTCAAAAATCCAGGGGGAAAAAACTACAGAAACTTGACCAGCTCYTCTATAAACACTTAAAAACAACTGCAAAAGCTTTAAGTGTAYTGGGAGGTGAGGGGGCAGAAAGAGGTATCAATATTTAATCCACTTCTAAAAGTGTAGCATCAAAGCTGCATCAGGGTGGCATAAYGTTGCAGCTGGTTCCATTTTCGTGTTCTTACATTAAGAAACCAGCTTTTCCTTTTGCATTATGTATTAAATAGTACATATTTTAGAATCTCAGAAAATCATCTCTAAGCCTTGCTAAGCCTTTGTAATTGAAAAAATTGCAGTTAGCATTTTACCARCTAGACATGCATGAAATACTAAATTCAAGGCCAGAGCTAATGTTAATTTTTTGACAGTCTCCTGTGATGTGCAACCCTCCTCCAAACTCAACACATCTGGAAAACAGAGCAGTCAATGCAGTTCAAATGCTGAACTTAAAGCACACTTGCATTCCTCATGTTTGAGCAAAGGGAAGTTCAGGCTTTCCATCCACACAAATTCCTTTCCTGAGAAAATTGCCACCATGTGGTGACTGGCTACCCTGGAGGAGCATTAGGAAACCAAGGAGTTATGTTTCAAAACACAGTGATGCGTTTCTCACGAGTTTGGCCATGAAAATGTGGCTTTGCAGGTTGCTCCAGACAGGACCTGTGTTTTGACAATTCCAGAGAACAATTTTTGACAATTCCAAAGAACACCCAGGAGTGGTCAGTGCTGTTTGAATTCTCCAGTTAAACCCACTCTGGACACAACCCCAGAACACCCCAAAACACAGGGCAGGACAGGGTCCCAGTGCCAGCACAGAACAGCCTCACCCCGGGCACAGGCAGAGCTGCATGAACACAAATTGCACATATTTTAAACAAAATACATTCCTGGCAACCCAAGAGCAATTATCAGGATCTTTAATCATCTCTGAATTGGAGARCAAGGTGCCAGCCTGTGGCAGAGCCCAGGGCAGGGCTGGCATTGCAGCTCTGGCATTGCCCTGCCCTAATACCCAGCTCAGCCTTTTCCTGCCCCAAACACCCAAACAACTCCAAGGGAATTTCTGTTCAAAAGGACAAGACAAAACATTTTTTTACACCACATCCAGAGCAGAATAGTGCGATACATTCCTGTATCACCACTGCAGGCACAGGACATTGGGGCTGCTGTATCCATTAACACTCTGCACACTAAAGTTCATCCCACACATCGTTTTTTAAAACATCAAGTCACGTTTCCACAGTATTTCTCTGCAGAATCAGMCAATGTAAGTTTGCCCTATTTGTTTTAACTTGCTGGGATAAAGCAGATGAGTTGCCCAAGCCAGCCTGGTACCCATTCTTAAAGCAGAGCAGATGTTTATTCACACTGTGCCATCATTGTTGATAAAACACGCAGAACTGTTCATCACTGTTCATCGAGCCCACAATGAGAACAGGCATTCTGAACACTCCCTGCTCCAGACCCAAACACAACAATGAGAGGCATTCAAAACCTGCTAATGGCTTTGGGGAACAGCAGAGACACCCTCTGTGTTCTTCATGACTGCTGCGACCTATTTCACAGTTCATTCGAAACACATTGGGATGCACAAAATCATCCTGAGCACTGCATTTAAAGGCATTATCCCCCCAAAGCCCAGGATCCCTCCACACCTCGCCCATATTGATTAAATAAATGACCAACACAGCCAGGATTTACAAGTCCATCATAATAGAAACCATCTTCTCTGGAATCTGCTCATCAGTTCTTTGTGCTCCTTTATCCATCCCATGTTAAAGTGGGTTTCCATTTTTTAATAAAATACATTTCTGCTCACACCACTAAGAGCATCACCAGAATATAAGAACGCCAAAACACTGAAAACGCTCTTCTTCCACCCAGTATTTCTAAACTACCAAACATCACATTMAAAAAATAATAATAAAAAAGACAATCACTCTGAAATACAGCCCGGTTTTGTCAGCTAGTGTAGATTTTAAAAGTCAGATGCTTGCATTTTACTTGTCTGCCATTACTGGCAAATTAAAGCTATGAACAAATGCTGCGTAGGCAACAAATAATTCTACTAACACGCCAACAATCACTTTAATCTCTTCCACTTAACAACTCATGAACCTTTTATGAACATAATCTTCTAGAAGGTAGCTGGTAATACAAGATAATCCCAGTACAAGTTTAATTAAAAATACAAACTACATATAGCTCCATGCTTCCCAACTCTTTCACGCTGAAGGAGCAAGAGTGGTTWTTATTAATAGCTCCGTTAATCTGGCAAACTGAAGTGCAGGGGAGCAGCTAGAGAAGCATTCAACAGACCATTTCCCACTGAAAAAAACAGCCCTCACAAATTCCAACTTGCCTTAGCACAGCATTTCAAACCCCCCCTGTTTTAAATAGCTGAACTAAAGCTTGTTGCAGAGTTATGGATCCTACTTTTATAAAGAAAATCYAGTACGAGATTATTTATTGTTACAGGCTACAATGGAATTCATCGGAAATGGGGAAAAAAAAGAAAAAGCCATTTTCCTTTAGGAAACATAGAATTTGAGTCACTTGGCTGTCAGATGGAAGTCAACACAGATTTCATTTGACTGCCAAGAACCTTATTTGACTGGACATAAAAGACATTTGCTATTTTTAACCATACCTCATGTAATCATTTAACCAGAGCCCTGTAATTCAGACCGGGGAGCTCTCTGCACATTCAAAAGCTGATCAGAGCATGGGTCTTTACAGTTCTGTAAGAGAGTTGGCTTSTTTCCAATAAATACAATTTGCGCTCCCAAGCTCCCCTAATAATCATCTCCACAGCTCTTTCCCCTTTTCCCAAACCCAGTCAGAAATATTTTAAACTGCCTGATAGCCTCCAGAATGTTTTTTTTTTTTGCTTTTCCCAGTCACTGTCTCATAGCTGTGGCAAGCAAACACCAGTCCAGGCAGGTCATCACTGGCCACTCAGCAGGGTCTGGGTGTGTCCAGCTCTTCACTGCTCTCACAAAAATGAATTCCCAAATTTGACTGTACATGGGGTGCTCAAAGTGTCACCAGCACAGRAGTGGCACTGAGCTGTGTCCCAAACCCAAATCACTGTCTCACCTCAAGCACCTCTGGGTTACACTCAGAGTCACAGAAGGAATTCTCTTTGACATGGATGGGTAAATAGATCTCTGATGAACTCTCCTGACTCACACAGAATGAATTGATGTGACATTCTTTGTGAGAAGCTCATTCCCCAAACCAGTAAGTTTTCCTTTTTTTTTCTCGTTTTTCTTTAGGATGGGACTATGGTGAAAGGCACTATGAGGGCTCTTTTTCACACCAAGAAAAGAGCAAGAAATCCCAGGCTGGAGAAAAAAAAGTGCACAAGCAAGCAAAATTAAACCTTGTGATCTAACACAGATTCCTTTAAACATGTCTCAGCTTTGACACTTCACTGAGAACTAAAAGCATAGCAAATATTTTTGCCTCCTACAAGAGAGAATCAAATTTTAGACACAGCTGAATGAGTTACCACTACAGAGAAATGTGGGTTTCCTCAAGCTTGGGATCATCAGAAATGCCCAACTCTACAAAGGTTTTGTCCTTTCAGGAACACACTCCACTAATGGCAGAAGACAAATGTAATTCCGATGGATTTCCAGCTCCTGCAGGGAGCAGGGAGGATGCTGCTGCTCCCAGGAAGGTCTTTTCCATTTGGAAGACAACTCTTTTAGATGTTGCACTCTAACAGCATTTACCAGCTCCCTCCTCTTAAATGATTTCATGCATTTCACCAGCCAGGGCTCCCCCCAAATGTCAGASTCTCAGGGCACCCTTCATCTCTAAGCAGTTTCTCACTAATGCGAAAGCTTCCAATTCAAGCAGTGTTCAGTCCCCAGAGCACTCAAGGTTTGTTTTGATATCAGTGGTTTTAAAAAAAAAAACCTAAAAAATTGCCCAGTGCTATAGAGACAACACTCCCCTGCCTCCCTGACAGGCAATTTATCCACAGCCCAAATTCAGAACTAATCAAATCACCAGAGCCACGCTCGGAGAGCTCCTCCTGACAAACACTTCACATCTGCAGCCTTTTCAAACACAGACATTTCTCCACAGCTGCAGAAGTCAAACTGTGCTATGGATGAGTGGCCCCTGAAGTCCTATTTCTGCAAGCAGGAACTGATGACCTGAGAACTGTGAACATCAAGGAACTAAGCAGGCAGCAATCTCAAAGGGATGTTTAAGTGATGCTACCCAAATAGGTTCTGCCCACACAGAAATCCATTGCTTTCAAAATTTAAAGTAWTTTTTTATCATTTGCTGAACACTGRAGACAAGGGYTKTGCTGCTGYCAYGAGGTTCTTTTAAAGTACCTTTAAGTCTGGAGAATTTCTGTATCATCATAATGTGGGAAATGAACACAGGGGATCTTGTCTTTACCCTCTCTCAATAAATTAAAGGGGAAAAAATTAAATCACGTTCAAGAAATCAAACCAAACAATGCACGTGCCTAAGTACACTCCCAGCAGAAGGAAACCCTGCTCCCCCCAGCCATGCTCCCTGAAAATTGTGTGTGGGATGCTCAGTTTTATTTTAAAGTTTAGGGAATATTTTGGTTTCATTTGTGACACCAGCTCTTCTCTAATCCCAGATGAGACTGAAAGGCCACAGCAGCTCAAAAACACCTCCAGCCACCCAGAGAACAGACCTGCTTGCACTTCAGACAGGAACTTCAGATCACAGAGGACTCAGCATTTCCTGCACTGCAAGTATTTATCATTTCTGCCTCATTTTCTTCCCCAGAGCCCGCCCTTCCTCACCCAGGGAAGAGAGAACACAGATTTGATTCTTCATACACCCACTGGACCACAGACTGATTAAAGAACTGTATTTAAARGAGGTGCAAATTATGTTCCTACTGAACTGGATCCTAAAGAACACATTCTTGTTAAAACAAACATAAACATATCCATAGGAAATACCCCTCTGGCTCTCCYTGGCTTCCTATGGGTGACTCYAACTCCTTCCAYCCTGGAAKGCTCATYCAACATTCAAAAYTTCACCTTTGTGCACCTRGAAATGAAATCCCAACTCCACTGAMTTTAGGGAGRCAGAGAGCTGAAAATCACGGAAAACAGCAAACCAGAAATTCATTCTAAAACTTAAAACAAAAAACAAATAATATCGCTCACATTTMGCATCTACCAGAAGAGGCATTTAAAAAACAATAAGAATAATTTCCATTCAATACAAGGAATCRCATATTCTCTACAGCTGCTGGCATGGCAAGATGGACAAGTAATACCAAATAGATACAGCAGGACACAAAATAACAAAGCAAAGATACAACACACAGTTGCCAGCAGAATTAGGCTAAGAAAAAACAGAGCCACCACATCCTAAACTCAAAGGTAGAATGAGAAAGTGATGATCTGCAGTGACACGGATGTTTTAATGCAAACACACCTATATATATATATATATATAATGTTTTTATAGCATTAACTACCTGTGTCATGATCACTGTGGAAAGGAAACATGTGGTGTTGAACTAAGTTAAACAGACTTTTGCAGATTAGCAGAGTAAACAGACACAGAAAATTGGCTCTTTCTTATTGCCCAACAACTATAAAAACTCCCCGATAACAAAACACCTCACACCTATTTTGTAAGCAGAAGAACACAACTGCAATGAGCATTCGACTCAAGGTCATGCAAAAAGTTTTGTGGGGTTTTTTCAGCGTCTGGAGCACAATCCAAATATTGTGATACCAACATTTAATTTTTCTTAGGCATTAACAACAAGTGATCTTCCTGTTCTGTCCTGTTGTCTACTTGTACCCTGACCCTTTATCACCTCCAGGAATTAAATATATTACCCAATTATAATATCTTTGGGATTTATTACAGGAAACACGTCCAGCTTCAAACAGAATGTCATAAACACAATCTCTCTGAGCCTTCACTCCTCTCCAAGAGCATCCACCCTGAGCATCAGGAGAGGCAAAGTGTGAATAGAACTTCTGGGGACTCTGAAGWCTTGACTAAACATACACAAAAGTAATTACTCTCCACATCTTGCCAAACTCAGTACTTTGGGACAAAAGCTGTGGAAGGAGTTATTTGCTGACTAATTAGCGCAGGGAAGAGCCCGTTAATTGAGGCAGAGAGCAGAGATGATCCTGGAGAACACAGGAGGAGCARTTTCACTGCTCACACATCTCAGCCATGCAAAGAGAAGCAGTTACACAATAAAACCCAACAATACAGCACTGAGGCCATTCAGCATGAAGACAAGCAGGAAATAAGAATCAAATGACTTTTTCCAGCCAGAAGAATGAGCAGATATGCTGTTTACAGGCTGTTAAACAAAGGCAGCCCTGGAAGGTGAGCTGTGACAGGGACTGAGACTCGGAAAAAGAAACATCCTCAAACTCTCACATTAATCACCAAAGAGCAGAACAGGGAGAATCTCAAAGTCTGCAGTGGGGAAATGGGCAGAATTGTGAACGAAATCTAAGCAGAGGTAAAAACTAAACATGTTACAAGTCACATACATTTCTTGTGACTGCTAAAGGACATATGAGACACAGCAACATGTCACTGATAAATCCAGAACCTCCCTGTGCATTAGTACAATTTAAAAATGTACTAAAATAAAACAAAAATTAAAAACCTCCGATTACCAGCCTCTGTGCACCACTCCCTTTTCACCTACTGACCTCCACTATCTCAAAACACTGATGAAACCTTCCAACAACAGCCAGGACTATTTCAGCAGAGCAGAAGAGAACCTGGGCAAGATTTCCATGATTAACCATAGACACGAGAGGCAAATCAGGGGAGTACAGGCTGATTTCATGAGTTACTAGGTGGGCCTTTGACTCACAGGAATCTCGCAGTGAACAGGTAAATAAGTTGGTTGAGTCATTGGGTAAAGTTTCTCATCTGCAGGGCTCACATTGGAAGGCAAGGAACATAATTCAGTGGTTTAAGGAGCAGTCAGAGCCAGGTCTATTAAGTTTCATCAAAATGAATGACCTTAGAGACGTAAATTAGATTTCCTGCATCTCACTCCCAGTTCACAGAAATGAGGATTAAGTGTTTAAGGCTCCTGCACCGACCTCATTAGAAGATCTTTAATGGAGACACCGCATTCCTTCCTAGCAGGATGTGCCCCCCTGGCACAGCAGCACCAGGGACCAAAGGACAGCACTGGGAAATTGTGTTTCATTCACCTAAAGCAAGAAGCAACTGCTCTGATGAACCTCCCTACGCTCCAAATGCTCTTTCTTCATTCAAATCCATCTGAAGGTCCTGACTGTCTGAGGCCACCATTTTTTACTGGGTATTTCTCAGGGAAACACAACCCTTAAAGCACCACAATTCCGTGATGAACAGCACTTTCTTCTTTCATATTCAYGACACTTTTCATGCTAACACGCATGAATGAAGACTCCCAAATCAAGGAAAAGATAAAGAGGCATTTTAGGATCAACACYATATCCCATTTTAGTCTCCTAACATGAATTAAACTCACTCTATCAACAAGAAGTCATTTGTGGGGAAAATTGTATAAACACACACACACAGATTCACGTCAAGCCAAAGGAAAACTGGTTTTCTAAGTTTGAACAGTGATTTCTCACTGATAAGAAATACTGCTCCTTATTCATCTTGGTATAATACATGACAAGAATGTCTCCCCAATGTGTTTTACCAACAGTTGTACAAGATGCCTGCTCCCAGATCATCTCACACTGACAATGACCCCAAACAGCTTTAAAAAACAGGAAAATCTGCAGGAAGATGAACCAAGTGCCCAATAAATTGTCTGCTTCCACCCCAAACCAGCTGGCCACATGAAAAGGATCAACAKAAAGGAGACACTGCTCATCACCCAGACAGAAATATTTATTAGCACTGCATGACACAACTTCCTTTCTCTTTCTTTAACCCGGTTTCTCACAGAAAACAAACTTCCCCAATTCACCTCACTTCCCCCTCCCAGATTCCCTGATTCTCTTATTTCATGCCAGTAACTTGTAGTGCATAATGAATTTCCACCCAGCCTGCCACGACAGTCATCTCAGCAATAACCAACATTCCTGAAAGTTTTGTGCGAGCCAGCAGATGGATAGGAAAAAACTCTCTAATTAATTACATCCCCAGTAAGGCATGGCCAGACAGAAAGCAGCATTTGGAGTTTTGTTTGGCAGAGCCCCTAGGCACAGCCATGTTCCTTGCCCACTCAACTGKTAGGAAGGACAACAGAAAAAAAAGAGGATTTTACTGGCAACAGGGATGGAGGGAGCAAACTTCAGGACTTAAAAGCTCCTGTCTCTTCAGAAATACTACAACAGAACCTATATTAGTTCTGCTGGTCAGGAAAATAAATTTACAGCCTTTGCTGCCTGTACTAGAAAAAAATCACATAGCACCCATCATCATAAAGGAGAAATCCTGTTAGATATTTGAAACAGGCCAAAATTCACTCCAGTACCAGGGATTAATAATACCAGAGGAACTTTTTTTCTATTACAGACAAGTAGATTAAATACATAGATTAACTAAGACCTCAAAATYAACGAGCACTCATTTTCTTCCACTTATCCTGAATCTTATAAKGTGAACTGGCCTCTCATTTGTGCGCTGTAGGAAGAACAAAAGACAACCTACATTTTCAAAGAATCACCCATTTTTCAATAACTCAATCATCAAAACTTACTTTTTCATCTATCAAATTTATGCAATACCTAAAGTGATCTGCGTTTTCAGAACTGCGTTTTTAACAGAATTAAGATGCCAAATGCAAATACAACCCTTTCTGTCTCGAATCCAGAGCAACACCAGCAGCTCTGACACAGTGCATTCCAAACACACATTACTAAGAATTCCACAAAAAGAAAAAAAAAAGAAAAAAAAAAGAAAAAAGAAAAGGGTGATCATTATCCCCGCTGGGCACAGAGGGAAAAGTGATGTTTGTATCCACGCTAGTTTCACTTTTCTCTAGGTCAGTGTACAATTCTGGATGCTCAATGAACTAACAAACATTTGCATTAAAAAACAAACCCAAGCGCAGAGCACACAGCACCTATTGAAGCAGCCCCAGCCAGGCCAATATTTCGATTTGTTGGTGCTTTTCAGTCCCTTCCAGGCAGTCCTTGCCCCCGTGGGCTCCCGAGGCACAAGGAGCCAGAGCAGCATTCAGATCTTGTTTGCTCCTTTGTTCCCCCATCAGCCTCTGTGAAAGGAGCAGTTGGGCACAGCCACCAACATGAGCAGAGCTTGTGTAAAACGCTGCTGGCAGCCCCACAGGAGCAGCACAATGCTGCCTTGTGGATCTGCTCCACGACACCTCCCAGCACTCCGATTTTCCTCCCRAAAAGGGCTGGAAAAGCCCTTCCCAAAATGATCACACTCACCCTCCTCCTCTCGCCACCTTCCCCATGCAGCCTCACACACCTCCCCTGCTCCAATGAACCAAYTCCGCATCAGGAACCTGCAAAAACTTCCTTTCAGGCAGCTTTWAAAAAAGCACATTAAATAAACAGGTCTCCAATCAATAGGGGGTTTGTTCTGTTACGGTTCAAAGATAGGTTTCACTTAAAAACATGCTGTATTTTAAGCTTATTGATTTAAATTTAAGCTCTGAGCTAAAACAGAGAATATGCATCCCTTAWAGTCAAGCAGGATGATTTGCTTAGACTTCACACAACTGAGACAACTGCAATATACAGCAAAACCAGAGTGAAAAATAGCTGAACATTAAAAATAGTTAGTCTAGCCAGGACGCCATCCTAAAAAAAACCCAAACACCAGTTCATTAGAAACTCAGAGTGCTGGTTGTTTTGAGTTTGTTTGGGTTTTTTAATGGTTAACTCCAACCCCAGCCAGCCCTTTTTCATTTATGTACTYGCTCCCTCATCTCATTTCAGGATCACATAATAACTAATTGTTTTYCAATTGTCATTATTTCTCCAGCCAGGAATGAAGCACAATCGCAGCCCTCTRCTCACACCCCAAGAGCAGAGGGTGTAACACAGTCCTGAGGATCACAGGGTCTGTCCCAGGCTGAATTAGCACACTGCTTTCCCCTCCCTCTCCCAAAAATGAAACAAATTCTTTATGGACAAAACCACCCAGCGTGGCTGCAGCAGGGAGGTGCATTTTGGAGCTCTGAGAGTAAATGTACAGGTGAAGCATTATTTTAAAAGCCAGTTGTTAAACTACAACATGGAAATGTCATTTTTCTGACCTGAGCTGCAGTCAGTGTTAACAATTATGGAATCACAGAATATCCTGAGCTGGAAGGGACACCAGGATCAGAGTCCAGTGCCCAGCACCCTCTGGRGACAGAARAACCTTTCCCAAAATCCAACCTAAACCCCCCTGGMACAGCTTCCTAAGTTCACAGCTTCAAGAATTACACACACCACCACATCTTTTTAAACACATGATTGCTGTTTCTTGCTCACCTTTTGCTGTGCCAGCCCTGAATTTACCCACAACTCCACAGGAAGGACTCTGCATGCAAACAACCCCCACTAAGGTCAAACAAATCCCTGGATGCAAAGAAATCACTATTTGCTAATCCAGCTACGTAATGACTGCTGAAGGCAGCTCTGTCTCCTTGTTCCACACACCTTWGCTGCCCAGGAAATGCTCCCTGTTTGGCACAGGAATATCAGCAGCTTCGTCCAGGTGGAATTCCCATCTTTGTGTCAGCTCAGAACAAATTCACCCAGCACAGAAACACCAAAGGGGCAGCACAGGTATTTCACTGCACCTCTCTTAACTCCCACCTGCAGTCCCAGACCACACCAAAGCTGGGACAAAAATACCAACCAAAGAGTCCTCAACCCAGAGGCAACCACCACACTGTACTCAGGTGTGGAAAATTAAGTCATTTACCCCAATTACACACTGAAGTCAGCTAAAGAGTCAAAAACAAATCGCAGAGACCTCATGATTAAACTGTGACAGCCACTGTTTCCTGTTTTCCAAAGGATCCAGCAATTTTTTCCTCACTGGCAACTTTTCTTCAACAACCACGTTATTTTTCACTCCTTTCTGCACACCTCAGCATCAGCAGCTCGCTGATGGCACCAGCAAAGCCAACTGAGATTTTTCCTTATCTCAACAGCCCAAAACCCCCAAATCTCAGCCCCTTTGTGCAGCAATTGCTCTTTTACACCCTCAACACTCACCATAGCCCTACCAGGAGGATGGGATTCACCCAATGATCCTACAGGTTGATATCCTACAATTCTGCAGCTCCTTTGGGCCTTTTCACAGATACTGCTGGAAAAACAAAAGCCCTAAACAATCCTCAGGAAGGAAGAAAACCGCGCATACACCGAAATCAACCCCTACACTTCCTCTCGCTTTTGTCATCCCCATGCTTTTGCAGCTTCCCCGGCACACACACCTCCAGAACAACCCCAAAGGGAATTTTTGGATTCTCAGCAGGATAAGGAGAAGGAGGAACACGAAGGAAAGTTGAGCGGGGTTGAGCAGAGTGCACTCGCAGTGTCACCTCGTGTGCTCCCAATCGCCGGCACTCCCCGCCGCAGCAGCAGGAGGGCACCGCGCACACAATGTTTTGGCGCCCTTCAGCTCTTTAATTTMATGTTTTCCTCCTCCGAGCGACCCAAAGGCCGTCCTGGGGAAGCGGGGAAGAAGCAGCGAATGCTCCTGGGTCTCAATCTGCCACTGTTTGGTGGAAAAAGGCGCCGTGCGAGAGGGAGCGGAGTCCCGAAGGCAGCGAGCGCAGCGCAAGAACAATGAGCTCCCGGGCTGGGCATTGTGTGCATCCACCTCCTGCTCGTCCCTCCGGCCAAAAACACCCCAAATCCTCTGCTCCTCCTCGCCAGGCCACGCCAAACAACCCCCTCCAGCACCTACGGCACAAACTCGAGCAGCAAAACCAGGCTTTACCAGAAGTGCTTTTATTATTATCAYAGAAACGTTTCCACGCCTCTTAACCACCATGGATTTCTCAATTCTAAGGGAGGTGGGTACAAAAAGAAAAAAGAAAAAAAAAAACACCACCCACCAAAACCAAACAAAACAAAACCCCAAAATGTTTGTCTGGCAATAGTACAACAAAAAAGAATGTTGTACATTGTATATTATTCAAAAATGTGACCTGTGCCTTTACAACCAAGAAGTACTTCTTTCCACGCAGTGTTCTATCTGGTTAAAGCCCACATTTTACAACAGACACACTATCTGAATTGTCGCTTCAGATCTACTCTGAGAAAGCATTTTTTACTGAATTTGAACAGGATGAACTAGTGGCTGAGGCTCCTCAATTCAGCTGCACTGGTGCACAGGTGAAAYAACACCTGATTTCAATAATTGGCCAATGCCAGCCAGGAGTAAACAGCCATCAGACAGCAGCCTGCTGACTGCATAAAAACCTCCTGAGCTCCTCATCTCCAAGAACGCTGCTGCTTCGAGGAAAAACTCAGCAGAACTCAGCAAACCCAAAATAACTGCAAGCAGCCTGTGAAAATAAATCTAMGGGCAGAGACACCTCAACAATGAATCATATTGTTTTCCTCCCAGCAATTTCTTGAGCAGGCAGTTTCAGCAATGAAGCCTCCAATGCTGTCTACCTCCTACTACTTTTCAGATTCTGGGAATCTTCACGCTTTGGAAAGAGACATGGGAACAAAACAAAACAAACACACGGGGGAAAATAAAAAGAAGAAAGAGAAAACCCCACCCCTTTCTATGCTACTGAAAATGTTATGATTAATTTGCATAAAATGTTAATTTCAGAATTCCATGCCTACACACATAAAAACAAGTGTGCCTTTTAAACATCTAAGTCGTTCTCCCGTGTGTGTTTAAATCAYACATAAGTCATCCGTGCCCTTTATTTAGACGGTTTAGCAAGTTAAGCCTTTTCCCGAGCACATTATTTCTATGGAGCATCTAGGCAGACACGACACACGAGCAATAAAATAAAGAAATAAATAAGAACCGCGGCTAAAATAAATAAATAAATAAATAAATAAATAAACCTTGATTATACACACCGAAAGAAGGCACAGAACCCAAGCCCAGAACTCCACCGGGGGACCCCGAACCCCGCAGGGAGAGCATCCCCCCGAACCCCCGGCGGGGCTCCGCTCCCTCCCCGCGCTCCCCACGGCCACACCGAGGCCACCGGGGCCCGGGCCCGTCCCCGCACAGCCGCGCACCCACCTCGGCGGGCTCACAGCATCCGCGGCGGCTCCGGGGCGCTGCCGGGACAAAGCGGCGGCCGATGGCGCGGGGGGGGAGCGAGCGAGCGGCGGGGAC
>NW_026623498.1:812388-814756 GCF_030028575.1 Malurus melanocephalus | reverse complement strand
CTGGCAGTGATGCAGGGATCTGGCAGGGATGCAGGGGTGCGGGCAGGGATGCAGGACACTGGAAGGGATGGAAGGCACTGTGAGGGATGCAGGGATGATGGGGCACTGGCAGGGATGGAGGGATGCTGGCAGGGTTTCAGGCCCAACCCCAGCGTGCCCAGTCCCCGGTGCAGCAGCCCCAGAGCACTGTTATGCTGCTCCATATGTGAGTCCCATCCCTCTGTCCCTCCATCCCTCTGTCCCTCCCCAGGCCGTGTCCAACATGCGGTGTTCACTCTGTGTTCACTCTGTGTTCGCTCCGAGTTCTCTCATTCTCATCAATAAGTGAACACTTAYCAGCCTTAGCAGTAAATGTGTTTGAAGAGTCTTTAATGGGAGGCAAGGTACAACATTTTATGGCTCTGTCAGAAGCTTTTGGCCGCGCTGTGGCTCCAGTCCATCAGCCCTCTCAGGTTCACGCTCCGTATTAGTCACATCAAGCTGCTCTCACTGGCCTTGCACTGAATGTTAAGATTATGCASAAGTGCTTTGGATAAACAGCTGATGCTGCTTCTTGCTGCTCTGTGCAGCGAGGAAGTTGACACAGCAGCAGAATTCCAAATTACTCAGTAGCAATTAATAAAACACTCGGTCACTTAGCAGATTCTTTTAAGCTGCTTCATCTCGGAGCTATCACATATTTAGACAAGATAACATGAAGGTGCCAGAGCTGAAAACAGAGCAAACTTGTTATTTAACACGAACCTCACCTCTCCTCCACAGGCCAGCAAAATAAATCACATGGCTGTAAAGAGAGTCACACATTCTTCCCGGGGATCTGAGAATTTTCATGTGGAATTATATCAGCTTTCTGAAAAGGCTCTCGGATATGTCAGGCTCAATTTTGCCCTCAATTACACTCGTGTAACCCCAACTGTTTGCTGTCTCTGTAAACTGTCCTCGTGGTCGCTTCCAGTGGTGCCACAGAGATAAGTTTGAGGCTGTTATTGCCTTTAGCAGGGGGAAGTGGGAACTGTTCTCACTGAAGAGAGAGGAACACACAAGGAGATCTGAGCCTGCACATCACAGCAATTCCATCCTTTGCCCTGAACACACAGGACAAATTTATCCCCAGCATAACTTCGGGGACATTACCACCAGAGGGTGAGACACAGAGCTGATTGTGTTCTAATAACTAATTTAGATAAGAGTCTAAAAATGCGCATCAGTCCKGCGTCTGACACAGCCATTCCCGAGCTGCTGTCCTTGATAGAGCTTGATTCCATCTCTCCTATTTTCTGCACTAATTACAATTTCATGTTCCTTGGCCTCTGGATGTCTGCATTAAAATCTCCCCCAATTGCCACGATGGCAGGTTTGCCTTCAGCTTTTTCCAGTCACTCTTTCTGTGATGGGAAAATTCTCCTCTGCTCCCTTCTCTTCCTCTTTCCTCTCCTCTGCCCTGGTGATGGAGTCGCCACACCAGGATCAGAAATGTTTACTCACAACATTTTGATGCCAGGTTTTGTTGTTAAACAAACCCAAACACGCTTGGGGGGAATATCCTCATAAATAATGGATGTGGGTGTGTATCCCAGTCCAGAGGAGTGATTTGAGGGGTGGGGCACAAGGAAAGGCTGAGGGAATTGGGATTGTTCAGCCTGGAAAAGAGAACCTGACCATGGTGTTGCAGAAAATGTCCCTGTCCATGGCTTTAGGGTGTGGGATGGRCTTTAGGGTCCCTCCAACCCCAACCASTCTGGGATTCTGTGTAACAAACATCTGTGTGCCCCCCAAAACTATTCCCAGCCAGTCATAGCAGGCAAACCCACATCCTCATACCACRAACAAGTGATCCAATTATAAGTTTGGTTCCCAGCCAGGGGATTGCTGCAGGAATAGCACTTGAAGCTGCTGCTTTTTTTGGGTTGTCCTTTTTTTTGGCAAAGATGCAGCTCTCCCTGTGGACGATAATAAACAAAGGCACAGAACTTGTCCCATAATCTCCTCCCAGCTAAAGSCCCGGGGTTTAGTTAACACAAGGAAGATCAAGGAACACCCAAATGCTGCTGAGGGAGAYTTTTGTTCCTCTGTGTGGCCACTGCAGATTTTTGTGGTTCCCGTGCTGGGGTGGGATGAGTGGCCATGGTCTCTGTCCYGTGTGTAAAATATTTGCTGTACACACAGATGGTCCCTGTGGGATCCTGGCAGGTCTCTGGCAAGGCAGAGTTTCAATCCCTGAACGTTCTGTCTCCCAGCGCTCCCGGGAGTGCCGAACTGCTGACACAGAGAAAGCCTAATTGGCCAAATCCACACAGACACCTCAATTCCAGCGTGCCACAGGAGCTCCGCGCACGGAATGTTAATCCTCACATTCCTGTTCCTTACC
>NW_026623498.1:792921-811535 GCF_030028575.1 Malurus melanocephalus | reverse complement strand
TTTTTTTTTTTTTTTTTTTAATTCTCCAGTCATGAAATTACAAACCAGCCCTTGACCATGACAGATGAGTCGGGTTGTAACCTCAGCAATGCAGTAAAAACTCAGCTCTAATGAAACAGGCAAATGTCAATACAGCGATTAGCTCGGGAGATAATATTCTGAGAGGCTTTTACAGATGACCTAACTCCACTCACAAAAAAGGATTATATTCTTTCTTTCCCTTTGTCATATCTGAATACCAACCCTTTAGCTGAAAACTGTTTGCTTTGGGAGGGTTTCTGCTTTGTTTTGTTTACTGTAGAAATCTCAGGAATTTTCAAATCTCATTTGCACAGATATTACCAGAGAATTTTTTGGAAGGCTCATCCTGCTGGAAGGACAATGCTCTGGGTGTGTGTGAACTCCTCCTGCTCACGGATATCTCTGTCTGAAGGAGCTGTAAGGGCTGCAATGAAGGYACAAGTGATGGAAAKGAGATTGGAGGGCTGCAATGAAGGTACAAGTGATGGRAAGGAGATTGGGATCAGTCTGGGCACAGTCACACACATTGTGGGGAGCCTGTGCAGAGTTCTGGGTTATCCTGATCTGATGCAATTCTGCCAGGCTGGAGGAACCAGTTCCCAGCAGGACAGGCTGAACTGGCACCAGTTCACTGCTGGTGTCCCCTGCAGCAGGAGAAGCTCCTGGGGGTTGTCACAGGATGGAAATGGGGATCAGGGAATCTGTGGGATTCACACCCAGCCCCACCTCAGGGGCTCCTTGCACATCCCTGAACATCCTCAGTCATCTCTGAATACATTTTCTGTATCTAAAAGCGCCTTCTCTCCATGTTGGCTCARTCGTTCTATTTTGCCAGGAAGTTTTGATCACATGGGTCACAGAATCATTAGGGTGGAAAAGCCCTTTGAGACCATCCAGTCCAACCATTAACCCTGCCCAGTGCTCCATTAAACCCGGCCCCTACACACCTCCCAAAAACCCCAGGAATTTGGGGGAAAGCCCCATTTCCTACGTGCCCATTCTCAGCTTTCAAACACACAGCACATACCTACAACCCTGAAATTTCTGGGTTTAATATTGTGAATATTTTAAAACACCCCAGAAATGTAAAATGTTATAAATTAGTTTCCTCATTAAATYAAAAAAAAAAATTTAAAACCTTTTTATCTTTTAAAGGTTTTCCATTTCCCTGACTCAGACCATTTCCTAGTGGGTTCTGCATAATGAATATTAGCAGAGGTTGGCTTACCACAGTGTCTGGTGAGACTCATTTATCAAAGCCCAGGATGTGCGCCGTGCAAAGGGAAAAAAAACCCCATTGAAAAGGAACAAAAAAATTTCAGCCCTAACAATCGCTCCTCTCATTTTTTGTATACTTGGGCATGTTCCAGTGCATGTGGAGAGGGGACAAAATGGCATCTGCAGAACATGAAACGTGTCTAACGAGAGATYTGTGCACCTTGAAAGGCACCAGTGCTGAAGCTGCAAATGAGTAATGAGTCTTTCCTCATGAGTGGGATTAATTGCATCACCCCTTGATGCTCAGCTCTGCTCATACTGGGGACAGACACAGGGATTTACATTCCAGATAAAACCTGGTAAATGAATTAAATGGAACTAACTCGCTTTCCACCCCAAACAGCTCCTGGATTGCACCAACAAACATCACAAACTGACAGCAGCCCCTTGAGCAGGGAAAGGGATCCAAGCTCCAGAGGATTTGGGGTGATTTTTCGTTGTGTATTTTGGTGCCTTTTCCCTTTCCAGCCTCTCAGGCTCCTGTCTGAGCAGCCACTGGGCACTGGGTTGGTGCACAGTCACTCACACAAACACAGGGGCACATTCAGAYCCGGTTCTGTAGCCACACAGCCCAAATTTCGAGGCTTTTCCCTCTCCTTCCCAACAGCAAAGCAGTTTTCCATCAGGCCATGCCCTGCAGACGCACAGGACAAAGTGCAGGGGATGTAGCACAGCTCAAAAAGGGAATATTTTCAATTTTTTAAACCCTTGGACCTTTGTGAAGGGAATTCACTGCCAGCACCTGCACAGAGCTGGCTCATTTCTACATTTCTTACAGTTAATATCAATTGATTGYTCATAATCCATTGATTATCGACTGAGTGCTCCTAATGGAAAATATAAAAACCAGTTGAATCTGGCATCCAGGGGAGGGAAGAGAAGCCAAAAACACGGCTTGAGAGGTCTGGCCTGGTGCTTGCTGGCTGTTCAGAGGTTTGCTGTGATAGAAAAGAGCAGTAAATGGATTTACAAGCTTCCCTTCTTGCCCTAAGTGACCGGCTTTGCTTTAAGCTGTTATAAATGAGCAGAGCAGCCAAAGGAGGGAGAGATGGATTGATTTCAGCCSAGCATTTCTGTCCTTCCCGCTGCAAATCTGCTGGTGCAGGATGAGCTGCAGGGCTCCCACCTCCCCCTGGAGCTGCTGCTTTGATGGCACCTCCAAAAGGGCTTTTCTAAAAGGAGAGAAAAGAGTCACAGCAATGGGAACATTCCCGTTTCAAGCGCCATCTCTTTCTTGTTATCTTCAAAGTGCTGAACAAAACCCCCTGAGGAATCCTCCGCAGTGCCCAGCGGTGTCACCCACCCTTGGGACCAAATGATGCAGCCCAAACCTGCAGCTCCTTTGTGGGGTCTCTGCAGGGTTTGTTCTGAACATCCTTCACCCTGAGCAGCTGGGCAGGAGCATTTTGGGGTTTGCTCGGTAACAGAAAAACCATCCTGCCCTGCTAAAGTTAAAGCTAAAGCTAAAGCTAAAGCTAAAGCTAAAGCCATCTCCTCCCCATTTGGGGCTGAGGACATTCGGAGCTGGGAACATCTGCCCTGGGGATTTATGGGGCCCATGTTTGTTCTTTGCTCTGGGACTGCTCCAGCCCAGGTGCTTTCCCGGCTCATTTTCCAGGGGAACCCTACACCGTGTGYGGTGACAGAAGTGTCCCTCTCTCAGGTTACCGGGCTGGGCTGGCACMGCCACGGCCCCGCTGGCACCGCTGGCAGCTGCCATCAGCGGGGACATCCAGACCAGGGCCAGCCTAAACCAGGGCTGGCCATAAACCGGGGCCGATCCCAAAGCTGGTCTGATCCTGAACCCAGAACCAGGGCTGACCCCAAACTGGGCTGATCTCAGCCTGGGGCTGATACTGAACTGGGGCTGATCCTGAACCCAGAACCAGGGCTGACCCCAAACCAGGGCTGATCTCAGACTGGGGCTGACCCTGAACTGGGGCTGATACTGAACCGGGGCTGATCCTGAACCCTGAACCAGGACTGACCCCAAACCAGGGCTGATCTCAAACTGGGGCTGGCCCTGAACTGGGGCTGATCCTGAACTGGGGATGATCCTGAACCCGGAACCAGGGCTGCCCCCAAACCGGGGCTGACCATAAACTGGACTGACCCTGAACCCCAAACCAGGCTGACCCCAAACCAGGCTGACCCTGAACCCCAAACCAGGCTGACCCCAAACCGAAGCTGACCCCGAATCGGGGCTGACCCCAAACTGTGCTGACCCCAAACCAGGACTGACCCCAAACCAGGCTGACCCTGAACCCGATCCGGGGCTGACCCCAAACCGTGCTGACCCTGAACCCCAAACCAGGCTGACCCTGAACCCCAAACCAGGCTGACCCCAAACCAAGACTGACCCCAAACTGGGGCTGACCCTGCCCCGAGCCCCGGGAGCCGCGCTGGCCCCCAAACCAGGCTGACCCCAACCCGTGCTGACCCTGCCCCGAGCCCCGGGAGCCGCGCTGGCCCCGCTGCTCCTGCACAGCCACTGGCAGCGGTGTCATCTTGCCTGGCCTCTGTCCAGGGGTTTTATTTCGCAGAATTAGCCYGTGTTCCTCCTCTCTGCTGTAACTCAAGCCTGTAACTGGCACCTGCATGATGAAATGTGCTTCCAGACAGAGCTGAGCCTGGGCCTTGTGCTTTAGGCCTGAGATTTTGYCCCCCACACACTTCAAGTGTGTCACAAAGAAGTCATTTAGGCCTGAGACAGGGCCTGGAGCAGAGCAGAAACCAAATGAGGAAATCACTGCTGGAGCAGCAGGGCCACTGCACACACCCAGAAACAGCCAGAAGGGAACGGGAGATCTGTCCCACTGCACTCCTTTTCAGTCCTTTATAAATCCTGTTACCTGAACAGCTCCCCAAAGCAGCGCCTGCTCTCCCCTCTGCTCATCACTCACCACAGCTCTCTCTGCTTTTAAACCTTCCTGCTATTCTCAGAGCAACCTCCCAGCTCGTGTTTGCTAAGCTGATGCCTGCTCTGCTCCGAGGAGTGCCATCCCTGCAAATTATTGCAGTAATAAAGCCRCTGGCTGTGCCACATTTGCTCTCTGTTATAAAGCACAGCCTTTCGAGTCCAACTCCGCGGGGACAGCGCAGAAAGGTGAGGAGCTGTGCAGCGGGAGCCGAGCCCTGATTAAGGAGCACACACAGCTCTCCCCCTCTCCAGCTCTGCAGGTTCAGGTCTTGATTTTCAGCAATCAAATCTTGTTCCCTATTCACTTATTCCCCTCACTCCAAACACACACRGCGTTACCAATCATTCACTTTTCTCTAACGCGCTTAAAATTCTTATCTCCAAACCCCAGCCCCACGGTTCAGCACTTCCCCACTCGGGGCTCTTTTCTTCCTTTGCCAGGGACTCCTTTCAACGCTGCAGCCTCATTAGGGAGAGCCTGAATCCTCTGCAGCTGGAAGCACCTCGCTGATCTGGCCCAAATAGTCTGAGCTTGAACTTGAAAGCTTTCTGGAAGGGTTTGATGGGCCAGGTGAGCACAGCATCCACRCGGGGCTGATTCACCCACGCTCCAACCCTGCATTTCCCGGTTATTTTAAGGCATGACACACCTTAATTGACCTGTAACTGTTCCCTCCACCTTGTTCTGACAAGGTGTGAGCGATAATGAATTCATGGCTGGCTCCATTTGGAGGGGGTTTGTGCACTCCCAGCTCTGACAATTCACCTGCACAGAGCACAAATTCTCCTTTTTCCTCCTTTCCCCCTCATGGGTGAGGCTGCCCCGTGCCAGGYCCTGCTCCTGTCACTCATTTCATCACTGCCCTTCAGCCTTTCGTTGATTTATGGCRATCAGTGACCTGATTTTCCAGCTCTTTTCGCTTTCTGATGCTTATTAAAAAGAAAATCACCAGGTGGAAATAAAGGCCCAGGTGAGGGGGTTGAGCATTTGGACTTCACTTACTGAAGTGCCAGGTGCTGCTCTGCTAAAAAGCTTCCTAAACCATTCTGCAGATATTATAGTCTGCCTCTTTGAGGGAAGAAAAATCCCTTGATAGGATTTGTGTGTAATTAGCTGGTTTATTCATTTAACAGGTCTAATTCAGAGATCAGCTAAGTGTGAAAAGTGCAGTGGGCTTCAAATCTGCCACAGGGGGCTACCAGCTCAGAGCACGACCTGGGGAAAGGACAAATGGGTGAGAGACAAGGCTTTTGCCCTGTGCTGCTAAATTTGCTGCTAAATTTGGTATTTATAGCAAAGCTCTTCTTAAGAGGAACCTGACAGAGGAGATAAATCTCCCAAGGAAACAGTTGCAAACACCCAGGGAAGGTTGTTCTATTCCCACACTAGAAGTGAGAATATTCGCTGAAGTTTAAGGCAGATRATGGCCCGTGCCCTGCAGCATCAAACGGCTGAAAACATTTCCACCGGGACGATTTAAATTCTGAAAAATCCCAAAGTGACTCGAGGCAGCGCAGTGCAGGGCCCGGAGCRGCCACGGGAGGGCAGCACTGGGCACTGCCGGGAATCGCTTCCCAAAACACCAACAATCATTAACTGCAGCGGAAATTAATGCTTTTCTTACTAATCTRACATTATGGAAAAAAACCCATAAGCAGCAAGAAATGGCTCAGACATCCTCTCGCTCGGTTGTGTAATAATTTTGTGTTTTCCTGCCTGGGAAAGGACTCGGGTCACAGAGTAACAATCACCCAAGAACCTCTTACCAAAATCCAGGAAAAAGGGCAAGATGAGCCTTRAGGTYCCTTCCAACCYAAAGCATTCCATGATTCCATGATGCAGAGGTCAGAATCCGTGGTCCCCACGCTTCTCCCAATAACCCAAAGTCACACACRTTGTTGGGTTGTTGATGCTTTTATTTATCACATGTAAAAACACTACTGTCTCTGTCTGCAGGTACCTCTTGCTGCACTGCAAATCACACAGCTCCAAACGTTGAAGATCAGACAGGCAGAGAAGGGAACTAAAGTGTTTATGCCCAGAGTCACAATGTCAGATCCCTGAGGGTGTTAAATACACAGAACACCCACACGGACTGTTCTACAGAAGCAGCAGAGCATTACAATTAACAGATCAGAGATGGTGAAAACACTGGGTGAAGGGATCATCACCTAGGGGGAAAGGAGGACCTGCAGACTGGTCTGTTCCTTCAGCTGCCCTTATCTTTCTAGTACAGATAATTGTGAGCTAAGTCAATGAACTAGTGCTGAACCAGAACGGGGGGACTCATCCACACTTAGTTGCCACGAGGGTTCCTGAAGTTCCTCCCAGCAAAGCGAGCCTTGCTGCCGAGCTCCTCCTCAATTCTGGGGAGGGACAGAGAGAAAAGGGGTCAGCACAGAGCCCTGTGCACAGCCACGGGCCAAACCCTGAGCAGCCAACCCCCTCCCTGGCACCACGGGGACAAGGAGGGCACCACGGGGACAAGGAGGGCACCACGGGGACAAGGAGGGCACCACGGGGACAAGGAGGGCACCACGGGGACAAGGAGGGCACCACGGGGACAAGGAGGGTCCCCAAACACTGCACAGGGGGGCAGTGCCACACCCCTGACACAATTCAACCCAAACACATGCAATGCCAGCCCAAGGGAAGTGCCTCATGCACAGAGCACAATGTCTCAGTCCAGCATCACAGGATGCTTTGTGTGATTTGTTCTGAACCCACCCAACCACACCCAACAGCTCCTGTCCTCCAGCTGCAGGGTGTGTGTGAGGGGCAGAGCCCMAGCTGTGCCCCCAAAGCATTCTCAGGATGCACTGAATGCCCTTTCCCTGCCCAGGCTCACCTCAGCAGTTGGTTGTACTTGGCCARACGCTCAGATCGGCACGGGGCACCAGTTTTGATCTGAGAGGGAAATGACAGAGTCAGTGAAGAACTCCAAATTCCAACAAAAAACCATTCAGAGTAATAAAGCATCATCACCAGCTCTGTTTAGGATCAGCTCAGTATCTGTACAATCCCACACAAACAGCTTGGGAGCAGCAAAGGTTGTTCATTCAGTGTCAGCTGCAGGACCAGGAAAGCCCAGCACAGCCACTGGAGCTGACCAAGATGTTTTACACTGCTGGTTAAAGGTGAGTTTGCACAAGATAAGGTGTTCCCAAGTCACACTCCATTAACAAATCAGCTCCCTGCAAACAGACACTGCAAACCTGCACACCATGGCTGTGCCTTCCCCACCAAATTCTCTCATCAAGCAAAAAGCCCAAGTGCAGCAGCTGCAGATACCGACCTGGCCAGTGCACAGACCCACTACCAGGTCAGCAATGAAGGTGTCTTCTGTCTCTCCAGAGCGGTGGCTCACCATCACACCCCAGCCGTTGGACTGGGCCAGTTTGCAGCTGCAAGAGAGCAGGAGATGGAGCTCACACCACACCCTGTGCCCACAGCCTCTGCTCCAGTGCCAAGGGGCAGCACAGAACTGCCCTTTGGTACAGGGCAGGATCACAGCACCAGCTGCTGATCAGGAGCTGCTGTCACACGTGCTCACACCCTGTGAAACTGTTCACCCGTGTSACATCAGGACCAGGAAGGTACAGGTTTAACTTGTCACTGTTCTCTACCAGTTAKTAATGTATCAGTTAATAATTGTTCTCCCTTTGGAGATGTCCCATCACCASATTTCTGTTCCCCTAGATCTGGTCTGTATGTCCATCCCCCCCCCCAGTTAAAACCAGCCCCACCCAGGCCTGGCCCAAAAGGCAGAACTCACGCCTGCAGGGACTCTGTCACGGAGCCAATCTGGTTGACCTTCAGCAGGAGGCAGTTGCAGGCCTTCTCCTCCACAGCCTTGGCAATTCTCTTGGGGTTGGTCACAGTCAGGTCATCTCCAACCACCTGGATGTTGACACTGCCAGTGAACTTCTTCCAGGCAGCCCAGTCATCCTGGTCAAAGGGGTCTTCAATGGACACCACTGGAGAGGGACACAGCAGCTTTAGGACAACGCCAGCACAAAGGTCTTGTTTGAATGAGCAGTTCCAAAGTTCTGCACACAAGGACTGTTCCACATCCAGGAACATTGCTGAGACCCCTAAGAGGCTGAGGAAGGCAGGAGCTCTCAGTCTTTCTTGTAAGAGGGGCTGCAGCCCCACTCCTTCCTTCAGCACCACCCCCTATTCACCACTACTGTGCTTCTCCTTGATGGAAAACTCACCAGGGTAGTTCTTGACAAAGCCCTTGTACAGGTCAGCCAGCTGGTCAGGAGWGATGTATCTGCTGGGATCATCAGGGGATTTGAAGTCCAGGTCATATTTTCCATCACGGTAGAACTCAGAGGCAGCCACGTCCATGCCAATGACCACCTTGTCAGTGTAGCCAGCCTTGGCAATGGCTGTCTTCAGCAGCTCCAGAGCTGCAACACAGAGGTGTTTCTGAGTTCCTGCCAAACATCTTAACCCCAAAGCTCTTCATTTCCCAACAGCAGCACAGTCATTTGGCAAAGAATCTCCATTACCCCTACAGAAAGCCCAAAGGCTGCACAGAAAGGGTTYTTAAACTCTCCCACTTCTGAACTGACTGGAACAAGATATTACTTTAATACTGCTTTTAGCTTGTAATACCCTTGAGACTCCATTATGGGATTCCTAATCTCTTCAGGCAGGACTACATGTCAGCCCAGAAAGCTTAATACTAGATGATACCACATCCTCTTTCAGCTTTATGCATGTGGGCAGGAAGCAGTGACTGCACTCTAATCCCTTTTAGCTCCACATCAGGTGTTGGCCATRGAAGTGGTGAGAATCCAAACCCTTTGAGCAAGGAGATACAGCCTGACTGCACAGGAGACCCCTCTTGGCATCTACCTGTCTCCATGTGCACATTTCCCTGCAGAAGAGGGGACACAACCACTCAGCAGAAATTTCTGGACCTTTCTGGCCACAGCAGCCTACTGTGCTACTGCTTGGGAGAGTCCAACCCACAAGACTCTCCCTGATTTGCAGGGAACAGCTGGGRTAAGCCAGGCTGTTTGCAGCAGGAAGCTCAGATCAAGTGTTTTCTTTTGTTGTTGGGTTGTTTTTCATTTGGGTTTTTGTCTGTGAATGTTTGGTTGTGTTTTGTAAGAAGCTAATGTAGCACAAACTACAAAAGCAGCTGCTGCAACAACAAAAACTCCTTGGAATGTAATTGTGATTCAAGGTCAYCCTCACTGATGTCTGCAAGGGGACAGACCCAGCAGAGCTGCATGTGACACTGGGACTCAGAAATGACACAATTTCTGGTGCTGCCTCAGTATCTTCCAAACAGGCAGCTGCACTGAGCTCTGGTGCTGCACTCCCTGTTATCAGCTCTGCTTCTGGAGGGGCAGGGAAACAGCTCCTCTGTTTGTAGGAACAGCTATTTTGYTTCCCACAGACAAACTGCCTCTCCCACAGGCTCCTGAGCAGAATGTTTGGCCATGGAAGCAGCAACTGCCTCATCTTCCCAGGGAAGCCTTCGTGCCCTCCCACACATGACCAGGCAGAGCACAAACTGCTTTGCCCCATTGTCTGCAGAAAAACAACTCCACTGATCTCTGACTGCTGACCTCCAGAAAACCTGCAGTGCACAGATGTTCCCACATCACTTTTCAGCTGGAAGGGCACCCACTGAGCCCCTTAAGCTGCTACAGAAATGAGTAACAAGCACTGAGGTAAAAACCATTGTGTCAAGCTGCACAAAGTGATAACCAAGGGAATACCTGACCACATCAATAGAGTATCTTGATTTGTTTGTCAGAGTAAGAAACAGCAAGTTCTACACCTTTGATCCTGTTTGTCATTGATATTGGGCAGGCATGATCTCAGCTCTCCAGCTATGTGCCCTCCCACACTGAGCTCACTCTCACCTTCTTTGTTTTCCAGGATGTTGGGGGCAAAGCCACCCTCRTCTCCCACGTTGGTTGCATCCTTGCCATACTTCTCCTTGATGACRTTCTTGAGGTTGTGGTACACCTCTGCCCCAACACGCATGGCATCCTTGAAGCTGTCAGCACCCACGGGCAGGATCATGAACTCCTGCATGGCCAGCTTGTTGCCAGCGTGGGAGCCACCGTTGATCACGTTGAAAGCCTTGGAAAAAAACAGGAAAAACCAAGTTGGAATGAATCAGGGTAACTTAAATTCAGACTCCTCATTCTCTAGAGCTTGACCCAAGACCACCAGGCTAAAGTCAAAGCAAGGCCCACSCAGGGACTTACAGGAACTGGGAGAATGACTTCTGGATTTCCAGCAAGGTCAGCRATGTGACGGTACAGGGGGACACCCTTCTCAGCAGCACCAGCTTTGCACACAGCCAGAGACACACCCAGGATGGCATTAGCACCAAATTTGGCTGAAATAGGAAAAATTATTTAGAGAAAGGTCTTTATAAAAAGAGACTCAACAAAAGCAGCCCATGGTTTGAATTATGCCATACACTGGCTGCTGATTCTGGTAAGGTGAACTAGAATTCTATAAACCCATCTGCATCTTTTCACCCCTCAGTGTGACACAAAGCCCACTCACATTTGTTCTCTGTCCCATCCATTTCCAGCATCAGCTTGTCAATCTTTTCTTGATCCACAACATTGACATTCTGCAAAGAGAAGCAACCAAAAAACTGTTTGGCACCAAACACAGGCCCACAAACCCTCACCTACCACTGCATYTTCATCCCTGGCAGGCACCAAAACTTGCTCAAGGGCAGCTCCCAGGAGTTGAACAGAGCAGTTCCTTAGTGCCCACAAAGCACACAGGAATCTCATTCTAGACTTTTCCAGATCCCCTCAGATTCCCTCCCAAATTACCCTGCTTGGATAAAATCCAGCCCCTCTCCCATTCAGCCACTCTCTGAAGCATAAATCATGTTGTATCCTATTTTCACACCACTGGAGCTCCCAGGTGCTGAAGTTTCTGCACACTGCAACACCAGGCTGCTGGATACTTTCATTACATGTTAGATATGCACTCATTAAGTAAATTAAGTAAAACAATTGCTGTAGTCAGTTGTTGACATGCACTCTGACACACAGGCTGATACCCCAGGTCACACAGCACCAGGTGATGGTTTGGACMCTGCCTGGCTGCAGGAATGTTAAGAGAAGACAGATTGCTCCTACCTTGCTAATCAGTGCAGGTGCAATCGTTTTATTGACGTGCTCAACAGCTTTTGATACACCTGGAAGGAACAAGCAAATCAGACTGGTCAACACYCAGGTTATGCAGGGATTAGTAGGGGATCTCAGAACAGGAACATCCAGGAATATCACCTCATGCTACTCCAACCCCAGTCCAACCTGAGCTTACAGCCCAGTGTGAACTGAGAGCTCCTGGCAGGACTGGGAGGTGCATGAAGGGTGCATTGTCTGGGAATGCCAGGTTAGTCTGCCAGGCCATGCACTGGAGAGACTGATCCGAGTGCCAGGGCTGCACTGGGAGCACATCCATTACCTGTGTGCACAGTGCTGTGGCCAGGAACTCGTTAACATATTTAACAGCTCTGGAGACACCTGACAGAAGCGAAACAGAACCAAGGGACAGGTGAAAACTCACAGCCAACCCTACAGGCAGCAAGAGAGGACACAAACAGGCAGCAAGAGTCTGGTACAGAGCAGTGGACTGGAGAGAAAAGGGTCGAGGAGCAGAGGAAGCTGTGCAAGGCTCTTTGGGCTTTCCACCCAACTCTGCCAACASCACTGCAGACCCAAACCTCAGGATGGGCCAACTCCTACTCAATCTAGGAGTAAGGTGAATGAAAAAAGGTTTTCCTGCAAGTTACACATGCAGCAGCTCAGGTACTTCACTATCTGGCACTGTTTTGTAAACTGCTATAGCATCACCTTATTTATTGTGCAGTGTTTAAAGACTTCCAAAAACCTCAGCTTCAGAATGGTGAATGCTAATTGCATCCTAAATCACAGTAATTGCTTCTTCAAATGGTCTAAGTCTGCAGATCTCTATTACAAAAGGCCTACCAGCTATCTGCAACTCATGCCATTTGATGATTATTTTTTCATAACTCCTGTTATTTCCCAGCTGACAAAGCCCTTCAGCTGCCACAGCCTGTTAACTACAGTCGAGTTAAATGTCATTAAGAACTGCCCATAGGATCAGATTTAACAGGTCTRAGCACACACACATTTAGCACAGCGAGGTAAATACACATTTACTCTTCTCAACAAAAAGTGCCCTCAACAAACAGCATATTGGGATATTCAATCACCCAGGAGTTTATTCTGTGTTSAAGTATTAACAACCATGAATCTTCTAAGACAAGGCCCTCCAAGTTCAATTCAGTAGCTATCCACTTTAATTGCTTTTTCTTAGCAGGCAAAAATATTTCAGCTTCTTTTCACCTGACTGGCAGCAAAGTTTGAAAATAATTCTCTCTYCCAGCCAAAAGTCAGGATGATTGCTTACACTTCAAAGGCAACCCCAATGCTTTTAGAGTAGCAAGTTAAGAAGAAGCCCTGACTGTCCAAGTTCTCAGAATAATCACAAAAAGTATGACTAGGATATTTCATTCTCACTCATACTTGTTCCCAAGCCAGCCTGGTGATGGCTGGGTTTAGTTTCTTTTCAGAACACACAACCAGTCCCCAGAGAAGTAAAATATTGTATCATTAACACAAACTCAAGTACCTGGCTACCTGTAATGACAGACAAAAAGTCAGAGGGGCTGTAGTTTTTGTGAGGTCTGAAACAGAAGAACTTTCCAGCATTTCCAGTGCAGAGCTGCACATTAGCAGTGGACAGCAGGAGACATAAAACCACAGGTTGAAGATTTAACATGCTGGGATCTAAGGAGTCTGCAGTGCCARAGCTGACAGATTTAAGGGTTCTTGGAAAATTGGGTCTATTAAAAGCCCTTGTGATTAAGTGCAGGATGACCAAGGCTTTTGGAGCTGGCAGTTTGGATACCCTCACRACACTGCTAAGGGACTCTGTACTCTGACACACAGGGCAAGAGCAGGGTACCAAAGTACATGGACACCTTGTACCAGAGCCATTGTCACCAGCACCAGAGCCACCCTCACATCATCCCCAGCTCACAGCCCACATGTGACAGGGGCTGCTGTCACCTCCCTGTCACCTCCCTGGCCTCGTACACAGCACAGACAGTGGCACAGGAGCCCAGCACTCGCAGTGACAGCCCTGGCACAGGGCAGCACCCAGCTCCAGGCTCACCTTTGCCCATGTAGCGTGTTTTGTCATTGTCACGGAGCTCCAGAGCTTCATAGATTCCAGTAGAGGCACCACTGGGAACAGCAGCTCTGAACAGACCTGGTCATAACAGAAAAAAAAACATCTTGGCACATTCAAACCCACAAAACATGCTGTACCCAGACACCCTCCCAGCCTGCCACATCCCTGCAGGAGGGACAGGCAATGTCTGAACCACAGCTCTGGGACACACAGGGATCAGAGGAGGGCTGTCTGCTCATTTACAGCATCACCAATTCCTCAGCATCTCCCTCATACTGATCAACAGCAAACTGACCCCTTCCACTGTGCATTTCAGGAGCTTCAGTTAGTCATCCATTCCCCTTACAAAAACACAGCTTCATGCATTGTATCTACTTTTGAGCTCAGACAAGGCAAGCTCTTAAATTCTTCTAGGATAGGCATAAATTAGGAGACCTATTTTAACAGGACTTCTGAGCTCTTCAACAACAGCAGAGCCACCCAGACAGCCCATTCCTTCAGCCAAGGATGCTGAACTTGGAGCAAATCTGCACAYTGGAGCCTGCTCTGCCTGGGGTTCAAGATGCCAACTTCAGCCTCCAGTCTTTCCCTTATCCCACTAAATCAAAGAGCTTAGTGGGGGCAGTCTCATTAAATGACTGCATTAATCTTTTGAGGCAGAAAGATCAGCTCTTTAGTCAGTGTATTACAGCCATTGTGTTTGCTCATTCCACCAAACCACATTGGTATGAGYYTGCACAATGCCTTTGTCAGATCCTATCAGATGTGGGTTGAAAACTAACAAACCAAGGGAAAGTCCTACAATAATTAAAAATGTAAGATGTTACATGTGAAAGCCCAATTAGACAAGTTCTTTAGTCATGCCCGAGTACTTAAGCAAAGAAACCATTACCCAAAATWTAACTCTGCAGCAGAAGATTCTGTCATTACAGAAAGGGACTGCACACAAATCAAGAATKAAACTTCAAGCACACTCATACAGAGTTTGGGGAGCACTGACAACCAGGGCCATGAGCAGCTGCTCAAGGACAGGAACAAAGGCCTATCCCAGTTTATGCTGGGGCAAGGGAAAGAAGGCAGGTTTGGGCTGTAAAAATCCTGCACTGCCCAGRCCAGGAACTTGAGCTCAGCAAACTCATCCCAATAGAATGAGGCAGAGGCTTTTCCTGCAAGTCTCAGAGCAAGTTCCAACAAGTTTTATGYATGGAGGAAGAAGTAAGCACAATTGCACTGCTTCTAACTGCCTTGAGTTCTATCAGATCTAAGACAGGGATCAACACCTGCCGTGGAGGACTCACCTTTGTTGGTGTAGAGGTCTACCTCAACAGTGGGGTTCCCACGGGAGTCAAAGATTTCACGGGCGATGATCTTGGTAATAGACATTTTTAGTACCTGAAAAGAGGAGTTTAGAGTTATTCACTGAATAGTTTTGGGTTGAAAAAGACCATGAAGYTGAACCCATCCCACTCCCTGCCATGGGCAGGGACACGTTCCACTAGCCCAGGCTGCTCCATGACCAATCCAACCTGGCCCAGAACATTCTCAGGGATGGGGCAGCCACAGCTTCTCTGGGCAACCTCTTCAAGTGTCTCATGACTTTTATCATTAAAAAAGAAAAAAAAAATTACTTCCTTAGATTGCAAAGGACAGTCTCTTTTGAGGTTTCCAAGTGACCTCACTGCAGTATCATGAGACCCTAAAGAGAACAATAGGAGCCAATGACAAATGCAAGCTCCTGGCAGACAGCAAACCTCCACAGAAATTGAATGGAAAATGGGAGCTTCAGCATCTCTCAKCAAGGAATCCAGTTATTAATATTACACATGATTTTCTGGTGGCAGATCTGTCTCCTTACAGTTCTAATAAAATCAGAGCTGCCCTGTAGCTCTCCCACACAGCCCCAGGGTGCCAGGAACACAAACCCAAGGGCCTCACAGAATGCAGGACTGCTCCTGCCATCAGCTGTGTTTTTATACCCTGCAGTCATACAGCCACTTCACAAACATCACCTCACACCATTTCAACTGGGAAAACTTTTTGTACTTGGTGAGAATTGAGTCAAACACTGGGGAGACACAAGTCTCGCCTTAGATGGGAAGAGCAGTCTAAATGCAGAATTCTTGTTTCCAGAGAGCTCTAAAGTCACCTCCCCACGTCAGAGCAGCCAAGCGATCCCAAAACAGCAAATCTCWGCTATCAGTTAAGTGTTTTTTGATAAAAGACCAAAGTGCAACAGCCCTTAGTATGCAGAGCAGCTGCTCAGAGCCAAACGGAACCRATGGTGAAACAGTCACAGTCACAGCTCTCATTAAGAGCTTGCATTAATAGTCACACCCTGTTGAGTATTTACAGGAATAGTATTTCCTCTTAACTTTTCCTCTTAATAAAAATCATCACAGTCCTTTGAATATTTCCTATTCCCCCTTCTCACATATATACACTCCAGAAAATTGCAGTAAGGCAAGTCTTATGTAAGCCCAGCTACATTTTAAAAATCAAGTCATACACATGCCTGTAAGCCACCGACTGGCACCAAACCCAGTCCATCTGCAGAGAAGAAAGCTCAGCCTCAGAAGCAGAACTATCTGGAWGCTGTTTTTTTGGCAAGCCAGTGTGGGTGGCAACCCTGTTTACAGAAATGGTCATGAATCCTTCCACAGTTACCGGGAAGTTAAAAAAACATGACCTTCGAAATGCTGCTGCTTGCTCACAGTCTGTGTGAGGGGGATCACGCACTGATCCTGCCCCAGAGCAAACCCTGCCCTCCCCATGTCAGAAGCAGCCATTTGCTTGCCCCCTTGGCTTTTAAGTGTCCCTTCCAGCTGTCCTGCCCCTGCAAGCTAAGATTTCAGCCAGACCCACACACTGACACACGATATGACTAAAATATCAAGCAAGACAACTTCTTCAAGCTGACCTTCATGCTGCCACTACTAAGCTTGAATCAGTGAACACACAAGCTAGAAATAAATCCCTGCAACTCTCCACTTATCTGTCCCACCCACACTAACACTTATCTCTCGGCAGATGCACTGAGCAAGGGCTAATAGGAAGAATCTCCACCTATTCAAAAAGGGCTTTCAGARTTTATTAGGCAGGCACCTGCTAAACATCACTTTCATTTTCAGAATCATGGCTTTGATATAAAACTTCAAGTGCCTTATTCTTTGAAAGCACAACCAGCTSACAGGAGCTTTCAGAGCTGTTTGCTGACCTTCACAGAGGAGGCACTTTAGGAATAGACACTGCAAGAGCTTCCACCAGCAATRTCTGCCAGGTCAGACAGCACTCGAGCATCCTTGACAAACGACCTCTCCAMGAGTCCCTCCCTTTTCTGCAGAAAGAGGCATTTCACAGCACTGCACCACCCCAGAAATTCTTCATGCTTTATTTTTTGTTCCAGCACAATGCATTCTGCCTCAACCGAGTCAACTCATCTAGAACACAAGGGTCAGCCTGGGCCCAGGTTTAACTGTGGAAATGCTGACTGAAGGCAGGAGAGGTCACAGCAGCACTGTGACCAGACCTTTGTCCTCTGCCAAACACGCAAATACCACAGTGGTATTTAACGAGCACATTGCCTTAAAGCCTTTTCTGCTGCATAATCTGCTGACAAGGTCACTGTCTCCCTTCAGGGGAGAAGGCACACACTCCAGCTCTCCTGGCCTGCTCAGCAGCGTGTGTGAGTACCTACTCCAAGGCTAAGTTACAACTCACTGCCAGCTCTGATACTCACTTCACTGCCAGCTCAAATCTAAGAAATCACCACTTATTCCTCATTTGACTCCATGCCCTGCACAGGGAATGTAGTATTCTCAACTGGGGATTACTCCAATTGAAAACCATTGCCAAAAATTTTTTTTTTAATAGACAGCCTTGCCACCAAAATCTCTCCTTGTAAGCTATTTTGCAGCCACACTTCTCTAAAATCAATGCAGCRTTAAGGCTGAGCACTGTAAGCATCTGAATGGAGATTTAAAAAGCAACACTAAAGTTTGGCCACAGAAATAACTGCCCTAGTGAGTGTCTTATTACAGGCCTGCCACATTTATCAGTGGAAGTCTCTCTTGACACTTAAAGGTCCTTATGACCCCAACTCTCATACCACCGGTGCTCTGAAAAAAGCTTAGACCTTTAAACGCACTCTATCAGATCCCAGCGTATCAATTCCACTGCCAAAGCACTCCTAGAAACTGGACAAATGTGCACCTTCCAACCCTGCTCCTTTGCACTCCGCAGACTATTAATTCACCTCTACCCCTGCAACATGATCCAACGGGTTCTGAAGAATGCCTAGCAGGGAGCAAATCACAGACACGCTCAACCACTTTCTCTCTGGGTGTTTTGTAAGATGGAGGCCTGAAACTGCCCTGGCTCAGCCTCATCAGGGTTTGGATGACAAACTTCACTGCTTCCTGGCAGGCTCAGAAAGCCATGGCTCTGCGCTGTGACTCAGCAGGCGAGTAACGGAACGCGAGAAAGCCCAGGATCCTCTCCGGCAGCCCTGCACGAGGCAAGGTGATTAACAGGGAGCTCTTTTTCCACACCTCAACATCCACAGATGCACTTCCAGGTGCTTCTCCCCACCAGCGTTGCGTTGGCACAACCAGCACTTAAATACCCGCTAAGAGACATCAGGCACAGACCAGAGTGCCAGCAAACATTAAATATTTGAGATGGGAACCTGAAGGACATCCTAAAGAGGGAAAGGTCCAAATTACCACACGCAATCCGAGAGTGACTGTTAATGATTAAGAGAAACAGGTTAAACACTGTCTTTGAGGATGCCTTGACCCCTCATGCTCCCCTGATTGTCCCCGCTCCTTGAGCCATCATATTACCCCGATTTCGGCCCATCTTTGACCCATCACACCCCCCCGTTTTTAATCCCCACCCCCACACACTGCCGGGGTTCAGGCCGCCGCAGGCCCTCCCTGCCCCGCCGGTGCTGCGGGAACACACAACGGCCTGCAGCTCTCCGGGGACCACCGAGCCTGGCCCGGCCCCATCCCGCGGGGACTGTTACGGCTGCTACCCGGAGAAGGGAAAGCGGCGCCTCTCGCCCCGTGAGGAGCAGAGCGAGAGCCGCAGCGGCCGCCGCACTCACCGCTGTGCCGGGAGCCCCGCTCAGCAACCGCAGCGCCGTCACCGCCTCGGCTCAGACTGAGA
>NW_026623498.1:790547-791397 GCF_030028575.1 Malurus melanocephalus | reverse complement strand
GGTTTGGTGCTCCTGCAGCCCTGCCTCGCCCTGCCAGCCCAGCACTCATCCACCTTCTGGGCACATTTTTCTTTCCTTCCTGAGAACATCCCCTTAGGCCAAGCTTAAAGTCTAATAAAGAGCAAAGGAACYGCTGGACTGTGCTCCTTCCTGAAGCATTCCCAACGCCACGGTGCCCTCGGAGCCCCAAGTGACCCCCTTGGGACACGCAGAGCCCACGCAGGAACACTCACACAGAGCACAACTGCTGATGGAGGAGATGGGGAAACCACCCACAGACCTGACCCCATCCATCCATCCACCTCCTCAGCGGGAGGAGAGCCGCTCTCATGAGCACAAACCCCTCCATTGCAGGGCCTCACCCTTCCCTGTGCTTTCCAGGTAAAATTGGAATTGGGATAAATGTTGGTGAGCACAGAAGCCAGCCAGGCCAGCTCTCCTGCCCTGTTTGGAGTAGCTGGGCAGGAGCCTCTGAGCCCTGCAGAGTGTGAAATCACTGCTCCAGGCAGCTCTGGGTGCCAAGGCAGGAGCACAACCACCACAGATCAGGACTTGTTTGCGATGCATTCAAGTGCTTAATAACCATCAGCAGTGCAGGGCGCATCCAGGGCGTGAGAGCACCTTGAAAGCACTTCCTGCATGCTCAGGGACTTCTCYTCACCCCCAGTGCCTCCCAGAGCAGCTCAAGATGTGTCTGGGTGSCTGCGTGTGCACCTCCTTCACCCRCTCCTCCAGCAGTGCCAGCCTGTTTGTGCTCTGAGCAGCTCCTTGCTGCAGCCCAGGAGCGGGGCTTGGCAGTGCCCCAGAGCCCAGGAGGGATCTCCAGAGAGTTATAGGATCTCCAGAGAGG
>NW_026623498.1:777140-789864 GCF_030028575.1 Malurus melanocephalus | reverse complement strand
AGTGCCCCATCCCTGCGATTGATTTCTGCTCTTCGTTGACCCTGCAGGTCCTGCTGTTTGTAACAACATTCATKGAAAGGTAATGGCAGAGTGGGATTAATGCTCTTTCTGGGTAGCTGTTAATTTGTGGAGTGGCTGTTGGAGATGTTTTCTTCCAGGCGTTCAGAACCTGCTCTGATTTTACATCCTCCTTTCTCACTGTTCCCCCATTCTGTGCTGTGCCTTTCTCTCACATCTTCACTCTGCCATGGCACCATGGCCTTCAGGCACAGGAATGGTGAAATGGCTGCAGGTGACACCTCATGGCTTTCCTCATGTTCTTAACGTCATTATCCTGTCTGCTGGCAGGGTTTAGGGCAGGACTGGTTATTATTCAATATTCCATGGACACGGGGCTGTGTGCAGCTGTCAGGGTGTGCTGTGGGTCCATCCTCAGCCTTTGTGGAGCTCTGTAGGACACTCAGGGTGTTTGTTACTGCCCTAAATCCTACACATCCAATGCTCCATCCATGGCCAGGGCATGGGGAGTGGTTATTTGGAAGGGAACCAAAGCACAAATCAGGGTGCTGATAACAAAGGGTACATTTCCCAGAGGGATGATCTGATTTGTAGTGACACTGAAAGCTTCTAAACCAGCTGGATATCAATTTTCAGGAGCTGTGGATCCAAAGGCCATAGCTGCTGGTTGCAACCAYGCTGAAACCATGCAGTAATCCTTTCTGGAGAGGCCAGAGTGCATGTCCTGCACTGCCTTGTACAGGTTTTGGGGCTCCTTGCTGAGCAGAACCTTCCCCTTGTCTTTGAAATGTAATCTACTATAAAGGAGAAAGCAAGTTAGGAGCTGGTTAGCCATTAAAAATTGTATTTGGTGTTTAGGGCTGGGGTTTCTTGAATAATCTGAAAAAAAAAGGAGTAGCCCAATAACTCATTTGTTTTCTTAATGAGTGCARAATAACTATGTAAAGCACGAGAGTTATCAAGCAGGATTCTCTTGCCACRGAACAGGTATGACACAGACAGCAGGATTTAGATTTCCTTCATGTTTCCTTGCATTAAAAATCAACTTGATTCTCATGGGAACCGCTTTTAGCTGCTCAGAGTGTGGTGGTGATGAGCTCCTGGGAGGGGAGGGACTGTGAGCACTTTGCTGCTGCTGGAGGTCCCTGCAATGACCTTGCCTGCAGGAAAAAAAAAACCACTGCAGAGCTGAGCAAGCAAACACTGGGGCACTGATGGCCTCAGGAAAGCAGGGATGGGTTTCTTGGKCACTGACACTGGATGGATCTGTCCCCAGTGTGGATCCCTGAATGCTGGGRTCTCACTGGAGGCTGCTTTTCCAATCCAAAGGAGCAGGATGTCCAGATTGGCATCAAAGACATGCCTGGAAAACCCATCAGGGCTGGTTYTCTGCATGGGCTGGAAAGGAGCTTTCAGGTGGCATCTCCTTTTAGTCACATTTCTCCAATTCCACCACTGCATTTCTTAATCCAAATCCACATTTGTGTTGCCTTCCCTACCTTCCACCTACCAGCAGCATCCTCTGATGTTTTCAGATCTCTGCAGAAGCTTTTTGCTCAGGCCAGGCCTTTGATGAAGGATCTCTTCCAAAGCAGCTCTGGCCCTGCTGGGATCTCTCATACATTATTCCCCCTCTTTTCCCATGGACTCCTTTTTTTTTGGGAAGACAAGCACAACCCATCCCTGAGGTGTGGCCTCTTCATCAGGTGCTGAATGAGCTGCCCCTTCCTCATCCCTTCTCTCTCATCCGCTGCTCTCCTCTGCAGGGTGAAGATCCTGCACTCTGCTCCTCCAGCCTGCTCTCCACATCCCTGGAGAGCTCAGTGCCACTCTTTGGGAGAGCTCAGGGAGTGCTGTCCCCCTGTCCTGTGCACCTTTGTGACCACTGCAGTGGTGTGTCCTGCTGAGCTGCGCAGGGGTTAATGAACGGGTGCTGACACAGCTTTTGGAAGATGAAAAGTGCCGTGGAAAGGCTCTGTTATTGTTCCCGTGCATGAAGAGGTCTGTAGCAGACCCAACCGTGTATTGTGTTTGGCCACTGGATGTCACAGCTGCTCAACACACAATGCAGCAGAAAGCAGAAAGGAAAAGTGCTTACCCAGCAWTGGGCAGCAGCAGTTTCCAGAGCCTTGCCTTGTTCTGTGCCCTGCCTTTGTTTGTGAAGGGGCTTGGGGTCTTCTCCGTGTTTGTGCACTGACAGAGTGCATTTTCAGGAGATGGAGCAGCATCCTGCCTGTCCTTACCCTGGGAGATCAGGAGCAGAGGGAACATTTGTCAGGGGAGCAGTGCAGCCCCCCATAAATCCCAAACAGTGCTGAGAGTGTGAGCAGGTACTGGCTCTGCTGCCAAGCTCCTTTCCCACTGGGTTATTCCTCCTCTCCCCCACTTTGAGCACAGCACAGAGCCCTGGGATGATGGAAACAATTCTCCTGGGATGATGGAAACAATTCTCCAAGGTTCTCTTGGCACAGCTCCTTCCATCCCCACATTCCAGTGCTCCTCACACTCAGTGCAGTGACAGCTTTGGCCTCTCCCTTCCTAATCCTCCCTCCTCGCTTTGCTTTCTTCCAAAGTCTCCAGCAGAGACCCAGAACATGAAATCCCTTTCAGCAAAGTCTGYAGAGCAGCCCTAAGGAGACATTACAAGAGCTGTAATGGCATTTCCTGGAAATGAAAATGAAGAGGGATTATTTGCCCATGTTCTCTCCTTTTTTTATAGCATCACATTGTCCTTTTCTCCACCTTGGGGAAATGCAGTGAAAGGCTGTTCCTGGCCATGGTGCAGTGAGGTGAGARCCACACCAGAAGTGATGTGAACATTAAAAAGGGAAAACTATTTTAAGATAATCCAAGGGTTACAGCTATAACTAAGAGTAATTGGCTGAAACTGAGCAAAGGAAAATTTAGGTTGACAACGAACTGCAGGTAGCTAATGCTGAGATCTGTTAGACCGTGAAATGGAATTCGCAGAGGAAACCTCTCTGCTTTCAAATGGGCAAATCCTGCCTTTAGGAGCRCTGGTGTAGATCTCTGGTGTCTGTCTCTGACTGCCTCAAAACCCATTTCTACCACAAAGCTTGAGTGGAATCCATAAAGGTGTCTGAATTTATATCAGAACAAGGTAAGGTGACCCTGCCCATGGCACAGGGYTGGACTARATCTTCTTYAAGGTCCYTTCCAAACCAAACCATTCTSTGATTCTATGATTAAATTTAGTCAAATACATCAAAATATTATATAAGATGAAGGAGGTCTAAAGAGATTGTATGAACTGGAGAAATGAATTCCAGCTCTTTTCTACCCCTGTGATCTTTGTATGTCCTTGAAAACCAGGGGCAAAAAGAGAAAGGAAAAAAAAGTGTGGGCAAAAATTCAAAGAAAAGAGGCCCAGTTTCGGAAATAAGATGTAGAAACATTACAGGAATTGTTGAATAAAAGAATCTGGTGCTTCAATCCGCACAGCTATTGTCAGCTTTCCTCATGGGTCTGGTTGATCTTTGTGTTTCACAAAGCCTGTGCAGGCTCTGGGTACTTTCACTCCTCCAGCCCAGCCTAAGCAGACACAGCTCTGTTTGAAGAGGCTTTAGACTGGCTCAGACAAACCTGGACAGCCCGATTGAAGGCACTCTGTCCATCTGASATCAAACAGCCTCTTCCTGGCCAAGTGTTTGCTGGGCTGGGCAGTGATGCAGCTCTCACTGCAACCCCGATGGATTTCCTGCTGATTCAGAGGGAAAGGAGTTAACCCTTTCAAGTTCTGGGTCAAAGGAGCACTGGTTTGAGGCAGCTACTTCAATGCCCTGTGGAGGTTTTAATGTGGCCACCAATACTGAGAATGTCAGACTTGAGCTGAGCCTTAGGCCAGCGAGCACAGAGAGAATAGCCTGGGAGAAGCAGGATTTAAAAGATGGCAAAGAGTCAGGAAAACTGCAGAGATAAAAGCAAAGTGCATGGAAGGCAATGATGTGGGATAAAAGGCTTATTTCCTACCGCAGTCTGGGCAGGAGGGGGAGGCTGAAATCTGTGTGAAAGTGCCCTGCCTTTGGGCAGAAATCACTCTGAGAATATTCACGGCTGACAAACACAACATCAGATTTCCTCAGGGGCTAAATCTGGGTGTGGAGATGAGCCCTGTCACAGCCCTCACCTGTGAACCCCCAGCTCACCCCAAACACGGTGCTGCTGTGCTGTCTGTGCTTCCCAGGCACTGCATCCCTGCTTCTCTCCAACAATTCCATCCAGGCAGCAGCAGAGCTGACCAAGACAAGCCTCAGGCCAGCCAGSTTCAATTCACATTCACATTCACAAAAAAAGGCCAGCCAGGTTCAATTCACATTCACCAAAAAACCCCCGAGACCCAGCAACCAGTGGTTGTTGTGTGCAATACTGAATTCAGAAGAACTTCCACAATATTCAGCTCATAGTTAGAAGCTCAATATCCAAATACATTTAAATGACTTAATTAGAATTATTTTTCTGTCCTAACCCCAAAATAAATCCCGACTTTGTTCCCTTACTAAATCCTTCCCACGGATTGCTGTGTCTTCATAGAATCACAGAATGATTTGGGTTAGAAAGGACTTTAGAGACAATAATGTAAGCACACAGAGATGTGGGGTTTGGATGTGCTGAGCACCCACAGCTCCTGCTGATATCAAGTGCAATGTCACAAATGTTACAAAAGCTCCATTAAAAATTAATTCCCTGCCATCTCCATTTTCCTGGCACCGAAACGACCCCAAATGGGCTGAATTTCAACCCCTTAGAGCAGACTGAGCTGATCAATAAAGCACTGGTGAGGGWGGCAGTTTGTCCCTGTGTGACATCCATTGGCACTCCAGTGACAAGAGAGGAGCTCAGTGCACAGGTGACCTCTGATGCTTGGCTCTTCCTCACACCCTCCCGTGCTGCTGGCTGCAATCCTGAAGTGCAAAGAGGTATAAACCCCCCAAAATTTCCCCCTCAGCTAATTTCAAAGCCTATTTACACAACTGGATACACAAGGATTAGGAAGTGCATTGCAGGGCATGTTTGCTTGGTTTAGTCCTTACACAGCTCAGTGCAGCCGTCAGAATCAATGATTTCTTCAGAGGAGAGGGGGGAAAAAAACCACTTTTGGTTCATCAGCTCAATATTCCAGCAGTTCCCAAAGATTAAATRTGCACTGCACCAACCAGCAACCCAGGAAAGGCCTTTTAATGGCAACAATTCACTTGCAAAGAGTAAGGTTTTGAGTAAAATACCTGCTGCTGTYCTTCAGCACACAAACCTGAGCTCCCATGCCACCTGCGTGGTTTGCATGGTTTTTTGGGAGCTCTTTCTGGGTCACCACATCTTTTTTTGGTGAGTTTAGAGGGCTTGGCYCTGCACAAGACAGACACTGGATTTGAGTTCTCTCGGGCATAGTAATGAGCAGGAACTGAGCAAACTGCCTGTGCTGCAGAATCTCAGGGCCTGTCCTGCCCAAACTGCCCCAAACTGCCACTCAAACTGTCCCTCAAACTGACACCCAAACTGCTGCAAACTGTCCCAAACTGCCCCAAACTGCCACTCAAACTATCACTCAAACTGCCCCAAACTGCCACCCAAACTGCCACTTAAACTGCCACCAACTGCCACTCAGACTGCCACTCAAACTGCCACTCAAACTGCCATTCAAATTGCCCCAAACTGCCACCCAAATTGTCACTCAAACTGCCCCAAACTGCCACTCAAATTGCCCCCCAAACTGCCACTCAAACTGTCCCTCAAACTGACACCCAAACTGCTGCAAACTGTCCCCCAAACTACCACTCAAACTACCCCAAACTGCCACTCAAACTACCACTCAAACTGCCACTCAAACTGCCAAAGTGCCCCAAACTGCCACCAAACTGCCCCAAACTGCCACTCAAACTGCTGCAAACTGTCCCAAACTGCCCCTCAAACTGCCACTCAAACTGCCCCAAACTGCCACACCACAGCCTCCCTGGGTCTGGCCTTGAGACCCTTCCATGCAGCTCAGTCCCCAGACTCACCTCAGTCCCTGCTGACTGACTGAAAATCCCCTCGKTCCTGAAAATAATTGCAAATTTTATCGCAAGTGGCAGGGGCACTGCGAGCAGAAGTGCTGAGGTTTCACTGCTCTGAGCTTTCTTGCCAAATGTTTCATATTGCTGCCCGGCCCCTGAAGCCAACAGCCAAGCCATGCTGCTTTTGTTGGAAACGTTGGTTCTTCTCCGTAGAAGGTAAAAAATTCCATTCCTGGGGAGATTTCTGCCCTGCTTTTGTTTTGAAACCATGGGTTTGGGAGCTGGGAGGAAGAAAGGGCTGCCAGCAGTGTGTCACTCCTGGAGGGAGCAGGGGTTATTCAAAGGGAATGGCATTTGCCTGGTGCCAGAATATAAAAAGGCAGGCAGGGAATCCATGGGCTGTTCCCTGTTCTTGCACTGGAACAGAGGGAATTATTTGCTTGGGACACATTTTTAAGGAAATCAAATGTCTGAAGAAAAACCAAAGTCCACAAGATCTTTTAGACACCTGTGACCTGCTAGTATAAATTCAAATTCCTGTATGTTTTTTTTGAAAAGCCATCAGAGTTTCAGTCGCTTGTATCTTTGAAGTTTAAACGGTTTTAAGAGCTCYGAATTTTTCAAAGGTTGCCAATCTCTCCCATTCAAACCGAGATCTTCAGTGATGAGGGAAGGTGTGCAAAGCCAAATGCTTTGCATGCTGAGGCTCCGGGGTGTGGGGTACCTGTAAACCCAACCTCAGGAGCCTCATTTTCAGAGCAGCTGAGTGTCTGCAGTTTKGATTTCCAGTAAAATTCTGAATTACTCTGCACTTTTGTAATCCAGTGCCCCGAATGCCTCCTGTCCTGGCTCCTTGCTCTGTGTGGAGGGGAGCGAGGTGGCTGTGTCGGGGCAGGTTTTGGGGTTGGACAGGGTTTGGGGTCTGGGCAAGTTTTGGGGTCTGGGCAGGTTTTGGGGTCTGGGCAGGGTTTGGGGTCTGGGCAGGGTTTGGGGTCTGGGCAGGGTTTGGGGTCTGGGCAGGGTTTGGGGTCTGGGCAGGGTTTGGGGTCTGGGCTGGGGTTGGGGTCAGGACAGGGTTGGGTTTTGGGCAGGATTGGGGTCTGGGCAGCGTTTGGGGTCTGGGCAGGTTTTGGGGTCTGGGCAGATTTGGGGTCTGGGCAGGGTTTGGGGTCTGGGCAGAGTTTGGGATCTGGGCAGGGTTTGGGGTCTGGGCAGGTTTGGGGTCAGGGCAGGTTTGGGGTCTGGGCTGAGGGGTTTTTGCGTGGCTCTGCAGGTCCGACACGGGGATGCTGCTGCTGACCCTCCTGCTCCGCCTGCTCCTGGCGCACCCCGGACACTCCCACCAAGTGCCCTGGACCTACAAAGGTACCACAAACGGGGCTGATTTGGGGTTCTGCTGCCAAACACTGCTCCCTTTTGAGCTGCAGAAACAGCTTGGCTGTCCCTCAGTGAGAGAWMACAGAGCAGCTGATTTATTGCACGTTATTGATGCCTCTGTGTCTTGAAAGTGAATCTCCTCAATGTCACCCCTTTTTCACTCTCTTGTATTATTGGGACGCATTGTCAGGGTTGGCAGCACAACGAGGTTCAAACAATGGGGGAAATCTTTAGAAAGTGGTGGAAGAAAAGCTGCCCTTTGGATGCTCCTGAAAGGAAAARCTTTACATACTGCCTGCTTCTTATTTTATTGTGCTATCCCAGGCAGTACAGAGCACTAATAAGTGAATACCTATTCAGRTATTTCTATATTTTTGTGAAATTTTATCTGAGTTTCATTTGTGGCAGGGCTGTTGCTTGCAGAGCTGACTGAAGCAAATGTTAATCCTTTTATGATCTTCAGTGGSCTAAGCTAAAACAAAGGATATTGCAGTTGCTCTCTGCCTAGTTAAAAATAGCAAATTGCTGTCAGTTCCTGATCCTAAGCTGAGCCTTCCTGCATATTGCCCTGATCCTATTCACTCACACTGGTTAAGAAGCCAATTGCACACCTTTGGCAGCTGGGGCCTGTTTAAATCCCCATTTCCATACAAACAGCGCTCCTCTTTCTGTTCTCCAGCCATCCTTACTCTGCTGCTGCAATGCAGCTTTCCTCCTTTGCAGCACYGCTGTCCTGCAGACACAATAATGTGCATTTTCACTCTGGGGAAAGCACAGCAAAACCCTTTATGGCTGCAGCTCCCGGTGTTCCAATAAATGAGCTGTGCAGTTGAGGAGARCTCCTGACTCCTGACTGACATTTCCCCATCCCCATCACCCCTTTGCTTCCCCGCAGGAGAAGGAGAGCTGGACGAGGAGCACTGGGCTCAGCATTTCCCAGACTGTGCTGGCAAGCAGCAATCCCCCATCGACATCCAGAGGAGGAAAGTGAAGTACAACCCTCTGCTGCTGCAGCTGGAGCTCAGTGGMTACGATGGGCCCTTGCAGGGGAACTTCACGATGACCAACAATGGCCACTCGGGTAAGCCTGGGGCTCTCAGGGGCACATTCTTTGGTTTAGCCAYGGAAATGCATTCACAGCAATGCCCTCTCCTTAAACTCACCTGGCTTGGCCATCTCACTGCGTTCTGCTCTCTTGGGTTTGCTCTTGTCCTCAATCACTCCAGAAATACAGAAATAAAGCAGACAAATAAAAGGCAGTTAGGTTTCTGCAAGGTATTTTCTCAGTTGGATTTGAAAAGGGAATAAAATGCAACTGGAGTATTCTGGATTGCTCCTGCAGCAGTGAGTGGTGTTTGGGCAACCCTGACTCCTCTCTGCATTCAGAAAAATGCATTTATTGGCCCTGAGCATTAATAAGAAGTGACAGGAATGGAAACCTTTGCACCCCAGGTGTGGCTGAATGTAGGTCACCCAAAGTGCAGCACAGAGGGGATCCCTCCCTCCCAGGCACAGGATTGGTGTTTTAGGGTCAGGAAGGGAAGCTGAAGCCCAGCACGTGTTGAAAGCCTGACCTTTGGTTACACAGTTTCAGGGCAAGGCTCATAATTTAGGAGATCCCAGATTCCCCTGCTGCAATCTGTAATTTATTGTCTCAATAATTCATCAGCTGGCACTGTCAGGATAATAGTTTTGGACTGCAGATGAGCTGTGAGAGGATTTTCTGAGAGGATGGAGAGGATGAGTGCTGGTGGGAAGGTGTTGGGAACACAAAGCTGGTGGCTCCCGAATCCCACACCTGTCTGTAACAAAGAGAGAAATCTGGTGGAGGGTGAGGCAGGAGTGATGAGGGACAAAGGAGGACAGTGGAGATTTGGGTTCTGAAAACTGAAACTCCTTTTGTGTGGCTGCACCAGGTCAGCGTTCAGCCTGTCAGCACTGCTGCCCTGCCTGCCTGGACATTAATTCCTGCAGGTTTAGCTTTTCTGGCCGCATGTGTGTATTTGCCCATTCTTTTGTTAACTTCCCAACAATGATTTTCTGATGCAGGGCAGTTTCCTAAAGCACAAAGACAAACGGGGGGCCATGTCTATTCACAGCTCCTGTGAGTCAGGCTGGGCTTTTCTACTGCCTTCAGTGAGATGGGASAGGGCAGCAGAATCTCCAGGGAAAACACTCAGCACATCTGAAAGGGCCAGGAGAGGGATTTATCAGCAGGGCTTTCCTTACAGGCTCTCAGAGCCAGCCCCAAATGTCTCACCCAAGAAACAAGAAACAATTTTCCCTGCAGACCATGCTAAATCACACCCGATAATGTCTGTTTGCAGTGGTGTGAGACACGCACAGAGCCTTGGCTTAACAAACCTTTTGGTATTTTTGTTTTGGTATTTTGGTATTTTTGTATTGATATTTTGGTGTTTTTGTATTGGAACCTTTCTTTTTGTTTTAAAGAGGGTTKGTAGCTCTGRAAATTTAAAATGCCATCCATGTGCRCATTTTYCTYCAGAAAAAGGAGGGGATTTCACCTGGTGAGGTGGTGGAAGTCAAACCCCTCATGATGGACGGGCATGGCTGCACCCACCGCTCTCTCCCATCCTGTTTTCCAGTYCAGATCGATTTGCCACCCACCATGAACATCTCCAGAGGGCTCCCAGGTCTCTACACTGCTGTCCAGATGCACCTGCACTGGGGAGGGCTGGACCTGGAGACCAGCGGCTCTGAGCACACCATCGATGGCATGAGATACTTCGCTGAGGTCCGTGTGGGCACAGGGGCTGTGGGAGGGAGCTCTGCACCCCAGAAAACCCACAGGGAGGGAGCTCTACACCCTATAGAACCCGCAGGGAGGGAGCTCTGCACCCCAGAAAACCCACAGGGAGGGAGCTCTACACCCTATAGAACCCGCAGGGAGGGAGCTCTGCACCCCCAGAGCTTTTGGGAGGGAGCTCTGCACCCCACAGAACCCACAGGAAGGGAGCTCTGCACCCCCAGAGCTTGTAAGAGGGAGCTCTGCACCCCACAGAACCCACAGGGAGGGAGCTCTGCACCCCACAGAGCCCAAGGAGGGAGCTCTGCACCCCCAGAGCTTTTGGGAAGGAGCTCTGCACCCCATAGAGTCTGTAGGGAGGGAGCTCTGGACCCCCCAGAACCTGCAGGCACCGGTGCAGGGGCAGGGGGGAACCAGGGCTCCCACAAGGGTGGGTGCTGGGTGCACTGGGAGGGATGAGCCTGATGGACCTGCCACAGAAATCTCCAAGAAAAGCCATGGCAGGGACACTCATCCTTCAGAGCTGGARCTGCTCCCCACAGCCCTCCCAGCCCCGTTAAAGCCCTTTGGGCTCTTTGTGAGCAGGAATTGGGGTGCTGGCTGTCCCTTTGACCCATCCCTTTTGCTGAGTGACCCCATCTCCCCCACAGCTGCACATTGTCCACTACAACTCTGCCCAGTACTCGTGCTTCGAGGAGGCCAAGGACAAGCCCCAGGGGCTGGCGGTGCTGGCCTTTCTCTACACGGTAGGTGGGACCCCAGGCTGCTGGGAGGGGTCCCATGGGTGCTCAAAGCTCCAGCAGACACAGGAGCATCAGCTGGGCTGTCCCTGCTGTACCTCAGCCAGGGGGAATATTTGATTCAGAGTGGTTAAAAGCAGTAAAAAATAATCCTGTTTGAGGTTCTACCCAAGCTGTCTGTGTACAAACCTGGCCATGCCTTGTACTGATCTCCATCAGGAGATCCCGATGGTGTTTGCTGTCTGTGTACAAACCTGGCCATGCCTCTCACTGGTCTCCATCAAGAGATCCCGATGGTGTTTGCTGCCTTTATCTCCCAATTAGCCCTGCAGGTGATTAGCAGTGAGGACAGGCAGCTCTGTCCCCTCTGACCCCAGCTCTGTGCTGTGTTTAGGATGGGCACTTTGAGAACACCTACTACAGCGAGTTCATCTCCAAGCTGGCCAGAATCAGGTTTGCAGGTAAGGCCTGGGAAYGCCTTTCTCTGTCCCTGACACTCCCCAGGCCTTTGTGGGAAGTGACCCTTTCCTGCTGCTTGGTGCCAGTGACATCCTGGGGACCCTCAGCCATGCCAGCCCAGCCCAGGGCTGTGGGGATGTGCTCAGGGTACCATGAACACATCCTGAAGGTCTGTGCAAAGCACTGCAGCACCAAATATCAGTTTCCTGCAGCCTGGCCACCCCCAGGGGCTGGCAGAGCCCTGGCAGCAGCTGCCCACCGTGCCAGGAGCCACATCCCCCTGTGACAAAGCACAGAGCCCCTGGAAGTGCCCTTCACTCCTCACCACCTCCAGCAGCTCCACCAAAGAAGCCCCAAAGGAGCTGTGGGCAGAGCGATTTTCCAGCCCTCTTTCCGTTAATTCCACAATTTTCCAGCCCCAGCTCTGAGAGCCCCTTCCTCCTCCCTGTTCCCATTAATTCCTGCTGTCACCCTCTGCTCCTCCCGAGGTCAATCCACCACGCTGAGTTCTCTGGACATCCAGGCCATGCTGCCCGAGAATCTGGGACAGTTCTACCGCTACCAGGGCTCGCTGACCACCCCGCCCTGCTCCGAGAGCGTCATCTGGACCATCTTCCACACCCCAATCGTCCTGTCACACACACAGGTCAGTGCTGCCCCTCTCCAGCTGCTCCTTCCTCCACACATTTCAKTTCCTGGCCTCCAGGGATCTCGGGACAGCCTGACAGAGGAGCTCTCAGGGTATTTCTCATGCAGAGCTTTGGGGATGGATCCCTGAGGAACTGGAATTTCGGTCTGGTGACTGATAACAAAACTCTCTGCTCACTTAAGCCCAGCCACCCTGAAGCACTGCAAAAAGGAAGAGACCTGTGAGAATTAACAAGGCAAAAACTACTGCAAGAGAGTCCCACTAAAAAAAAACAAACCCAAAAATGATCCATTCATGACATTAAAATAATAACAGAATAATTGGCAGATTTCAGAAGGTGTTCCAGGGTTTTTCCTTGTCTAGATTTAGATTGAAAGTAATGTTTCTAAGTTAACAGATAATAAAAAACTCATCAGAAACGTTTTCTTCCAGGACARGAACAAAATAAAACTTGTGGGTGAGGGAGGTGAGGGTTAGGGTTTAGAGTTTAGGGTTAGGGTCAAGGTTACGGTTAAGGTTTAGGGTTTAGGGGTAGTGTTAGGGTTTAGGGTAAGGGTCAGGGATTAGGGGTAGTGTTAGGGTTTAGGGTTAGGGTCAGGGATTAGGGGTAGTGTTAGGGTTTAGGGTTAGGGTCAGGGATTAGGGGTAGTGTTAGGGTTTAGGGTTAGCTTTTAGGGTTAGAGTTAAGCTGCAGTAGTTGGGG
>NW_026623498.1:773878-775485 GCF_030028575.1 Malurus melanocephalus | reverse complement strand
GGAGCAGCTCTGTATTTGCAGCCGGGCTCACTCTGCACTTTAAAACAAAGGTTTTGCTCCAAGTAGGAAGTGTGGCACGTGTAGGTGCCAGCCCTGTGTAAATCGAGCTGTTGATCCCTCCAGCACAGTGCCATCCGGAGGAACTGACCCTTAGGCTGGACCAAATCCAGAGCCAGCTCCAGGACATGAAGACAGAGCTGCTGCATGGCCTGAGCCACTCAGGTGAGACTCAGTTTGAGCCCAGCTTACCCTGTGAGCATGAGGAGCCCGTGCCCTGCTGACCCTGCTGGCCTCAGTCAGTGACAGGATGGGCACTGCCACACTCAGGTGGGTTTGTGCCCCATTCCTGGGCTGATTCATGGAGATCTTTGATCACAGCATTGTTATTCCAGCCCCAGCCCAGCCACTCCCACAGCTCTGTGCTGCCACACGGGAGCACGATTTTACAGACAGTGAAAAATTTCAGCTCACGGTCCCCCAGGATGAATAATCATCACCTCTACATTACACAAAATGAGAACCGAGGAGGAAGGAGRGAAAAAGTGATTTTCCCAAACATTTGGGTGGGGGAGCTCAGCTCAGCTTTTCATCAATCCAAAGCTGGCACAGGATAACACACACCAGTGACTGTGGCCTGCCAGTTCTGGGGTGCATTCCCCAGGGTTTGGGTTTGCTTACTGCAAATTGAACTGCTGGCTTTTTGGTGATTTCAGGCACAAAATCCAGCAGCTTTCCAGCTTTCTACTTCCCCGTGGAGAACATTGAGAGCGTGGTGGAGGTTCACCCGCTCCGCGCCGTGTCCCTGCGAGCCTTCACCCTGTGCTTCTGGAGCAGAGCCCAACCCTCGGGCACCCAGACCATCCTGTCCTACTCCACTGGGGACAGCGCCCACGAGCTGCTGGTGACGGTGGGGACAGAGCTGGGGCTGTGCCTGGGGGGACACTGGGTCAGCTTYCCCCTGCAGCACCAGSAGCAGCAGTGGCTGCACCACTGTGTCACCTGGGTGTCCCCATCGGGCACTGCCAGCCTCTGGCTCAACGGAGCGCCTGGCAGAGCCAGGAGTGTCCAGAGGGGCTACATAACCCAGCCTGGGGGCACACTGCTGCTTGGCAAGGACAGGGACACCCTGCTGGGGACGTTCTCCAATGGTTTTGTGGGGTGGCTGGCTCAGGTGAACCTGTGGAGCCGCGTGCTCAGCGCTGCTGAGATCCGGGCACTGGCGCTGTGCAGGGCAGGGCAGCTCCACGGGGACGTGGTGGCCTGGGGACAAACCCCCATGGCCCTGCTCGGGGGAGTGCTGCTGGAGCCTGACAGCAGCTGCCAGTGAGCCAGCCTGTGCTCTGCTCTGCACTGAGAGATTCCGAGCTGCTCATGGGGAGAACCAGGATGGTTTGCTGTTCCTCCTGCTCTGTGCAGCTCCCTGTGCAGCTGCCACTGCTCTGGGGTTTGATCTTTGCAAAGAACTCCAGAGCGTGGCACAGCCCAGCACCCTGGACTGTCACCTCCCTYCCTYCCTCCCAGGGCACTGATTTAGATCCCCACACGTTTTCATTCTGTTCTCTGGTCAAAGGCACCGCTTTCCCAAATAAAATGTCTCTGCCATCCTT
>NW_026623498.1:770778-773615 GCF_030028575.1 Malurus melanocephalus | reverse complement strand
AAATCCATGCCAGGCTCTTCAACAACTCTGCTTTTTCCAAAACAGAGGGCAGCAAACTGATAAAACAAATCAAATTTAATTTCCCCGTGCTGGACCCTCAAACACACAAGTGACAGAGCCTCGGAGGAATTTGGGGCACTTCTTGCCCAGGATGACCCACACCCAGCCCAGGGCTGGCTGCTGTCCCCAGGATGTGTCACCAGGGACACCAGGGGACACATCACCTCGAGCTGGCGGCCACTTGGTCACAGAACTGAGCTGGCTGAGGACATTTCCCTTTCCTTGGGACGAGAGGAGGACTTGGCAGCTGGATTTGATCTTAGAGCTGTTTTCCAGCCTTAACAATTCCGTGATTCTCAGAGCAGCATGGAAGGAGGAATCCATGGATTTGTTKTTTTGCCAAGCAGATCTTGTCAGGCCAAGCCCAGCTGGGTCACATCTCACTGCTGGACAGCGCCTTGGTCTCCTCCTGTTTGCCTGCGGGGCAGGAATCTTGGAGCTCTTGTTTGACCTCCTGAATCTCCACTTTGTTCCTCTTGGCCATGATCCTGTTGATTTCCATGAAGGTTTTATTCTTGGTCTCGGGGACGACGATGAAGATGTAGGTGAGCGTGGCGAGGCAGATGGCACAGAAGATGAGGAAGCTGTAGGGCCCCAGGCCAGCCTAGGGCAGAGAAGGGGAGAGCAGGGATCAGGGGGACATTCCAGGGGGGAATTTGGACCTGCTGGACCCTGCACTGGCTGTGGAAATTCAGCCACAGTGAGGTGCACATGTTTTCAGCTGAACAGCTCAAAGTTGGGTGGTTCTGGGTTCTGTCTTCTCACACCTCCACGGGTTTATTGGAAATGCCTGGACTCACTGGGAAAGGAGGGTGAGGGGCTGCTCTGTAAATCAAACCCAGCAGCTCCCTCAGACAGGTGAAAATCAGGGGCTGCAGCAGTTTGTGGGTCACTGCAGTTTGAAGCACACACACCAATCTCAAAAGCTAAAATTTTCCCCATGACACACATCCTACAGTGAAAGACAGGGATTTTGCCACCTTTTCCACTCTCCTGAGCTCAGGATGAGACATTTACCTGGCACAGAAACCGCTTTCTGTTACAGCCTGGGCAGCAGCCAGGAGCAATGAGGAAACATCGCTGTCCTGCCCTTACACAACCCTACACMCGGGATCAGCTCCCCAGAGCCTCTCTGTAGGAACACAGGGGGCTYTTTGGGGTCTCACCTCCATGTAGAGGAACACCAGCCCCACGGTGAAGTTGCTCAGCCAGTGCACGGAGCCCCCAACCATGAACGCTGCTGGTCGGGACGACTGCAGGAACATCTCGGTGATCATCACGGCAGGAATGGGACCTGCAAGGCAGCTGCACGTCAGCAAATCCCAAATACAGCCCCTCACTCAGAATTCCTCATTAGATTACTCATTTCTGCAGCAGGCAGTGGTTTCTAACTGCCAGCATTTAGAARCACCCGATAAATCAAGCAAGGATTAAATTTAAAGAAAAAAAAAACAAACCAGGGCAATTAATTGATTTGAACAGGGGTGAAATTCATCTTCCACGGATGAGCTCCATGAAGGTTTTGGTTTGAAATTGAGCCCAGCCCAGGAGCTGTGGGTACTCACTGGGACCGATGGCGTGTCCGATGATGTAGACAATGACACAGGCGATGCTGAGGTACGACATCCAGGAGACAGTGTTCTGCAGGGATGGAACCAGGCTGAGCTGAGGATCCTGAACATCCCCAGCACATTCCAGGCYCTGTTCACAGCCTGATTTGAGGCACCCTAAAGGCAGTGCCACCCTCCAGTGCCAGATTTGTCCAGATCAGACACAGAAATCTCAGCCAAAGGGTGCAGGAGGTGCTGTGAATGTGACAGGCTCAAAGAGGGCTCAGGCAAGCAGGATCACAGCTTTTCCTGGCTTTCTTTAGGGTAGAATCACAAGCACAGAGAGCTTCCATCCTGTTCCCAAGGGTGTGGGAGCACTATTAGAATATTCCCTGCTCTCTGCACAGTGCAGGATCCCCGGGAACACCCGAGCCATGGACACACCTGGAGATTGAGGGCCAGAGTGAGCAGAGCACAGGAGGCAGAGCAGAGCACAAAACCAGCCAGCAGCAGGATCCTCCTGCCCAGGGACTCCACGATGAAAACCTGCAGGAGAAGGGACAGGACACAGCCAGGGCTCAGCGCTGCTGCTGGTGTTTCCATCCCAGGGGCACCACGGGGCATCTGCAGCTCCCTCCCACCCCAAACAATCCTGTGACTCGATTCCAGCCCGATTTCCCCCGGGGCAGAGCAGACTGGACACAAACTCACAGCCAGTAAAGTCATGACCACGTTGATGGCGCCGATGGACACGGTGACGTACTGGATGCTGCCACTGTCCACTCCTGCTGACTCGAAGATCCTGTCAGCGTAGTAAAAAACCTGCAGAACACCAGAGCTGKGCTCACACGTGGCCAGAACGTGGGGGACCCTTTTGGCTGCTGGCACTGGTGCACAGAAGCCTCCTGAGCCCCAGRTTTTCTCTCCTGGTGCCCCATCAGCCCCTCTGAATTGCCAGCCCTGGTTTGTACCCCCAGCCGTCCCCACTCACCCCATTGACCCCCGAGAGCTGCTGGCCCATCATCATGACGATGATGGAGATGAGCTGCCACCTCAGRCCYCTGAAAGTGCACAGGCTGAGCACRGAGAAYTGCCCTTCCTCCTTCTCGGAGCGATCCTCCTGGTACATCTCCTGGATCTCGTCATCCACGTCCTCCCAGCCCCTCAGCCTCTGCAGAGCTGCACAGGAGAGCAGGGTGAGAGGGAGAGGAGCCCGGGTGTGCAGAG
>NW_026623498.1:767542-769110 GCF_030028575.1 Malurus melanocephalus | reverse complement strand
GGGAAAGCAACTTGATCTGTCCACGCAGCAATTTATTGGGGAGCTAAGGCAGGAAATTTGTCTTTGCAGGCTATCTCAGCTCATTAACAAAGCACGGAGTGTGCCAGTCTCGCCAGCCCAAAGCCAATTAATCGAGCCTAAATGCTCTCAGGACCCTGCARAGCTGTGCCCAGCTCGGTTCTGTTTGTCCCCTGTCACTGCAGCTCCAGCAGAGCCACTCACTCACACCAGAGATCCTGGGCTGCCCTGGGTYCCTGCAGAAAATCCTACAAATCTCCCCTTTTAACGTGGTTTTGTCAGAACAGRCAGTTCCCAGACTGGATTATTGGATCTGGCATCGACTGTAATGATTCTAATGGATTATTCTGGTTATGTTAAAAAGGAACAAAAGTGGACTGCCTGCTTTGGGCTGTCTGGGAAAAGAGCTTGTCCTCCCTCAGGGCCCAGCAGATGTTTATTGCTGCTTTTACAGGCACACATTTCCCCCCTGGAGCTCAAATTCCACTCCCAGGGCCATTATCTCCCCAAGATCTTTAGTATTTTGTCGTCAGCACAACAAAACAGCCAAAGCACAGCTTTGTCATGCAGATCCTGAAGTGTGATACCTGGGAAAGCCTCAGTGGGGACAATAAAACACCTTTACACAGCCGGGGAGGAATTTACTGCTCTGCCTTTACCATCCACTCACCAGCAAATATCCCCATGATAACGCGGGACAGGATGATCACTTCAAAGGTTTTGGCCAGCTCGGAGGTTCCCATCAGGATGGCAGCAGCGATGGAGAAGAGGTTATTTATCAGCAAAGTGCCCTTTCTGCAGGGGAACAGAGAGGAGGCAGACTCAGATCCCTCCGTGTCATTCTGTCCAAAACCCAAATAAATCGCCACCTCAAAGGCTGATCAAAGAGAAAATGCCAATTGGAACGTTTTCCATGCAGGCAATGAAGGCTTCCAGAAAAAAAGAGAAGTTTCTTAGGAAATGTGGGACCCCAAGACCTTCTTCCCTGCCTCACCCTACAAAAACCTACAAAAACCTCACAAATCCCTTTCCACTGAGCCCACGTGGGGATCCCACACTGCTGAGGGCTGGGCAAGGCAGATGAAAGGAATGAAACGGGAATGTCTTTACAAACAGACTGAATCTGGGGGTGAGATAAGGCTGATCCTGGGAGAGAGAAGGAAAAATGAGAAGGATTTCCATGGGAATTGCAGGGATTGACTGAGCCCAGACTGTGTTCATGGACTGCAAGAGCACAGACACAGAGATGGATATTAAAGGGGGCAATGGATGATAGAAGGGGGGTTTCATCAGAGCCTGAACCTCTCAAGGATCTCAGCAATGGGGAAAGAGAGAGGGAACTGCCGGGAAATTGGGATAAAAGAGGGAACTGCGCCGGGAAGTTGGGATAAAAGAGGGAATTGCCAGGAAATTGGGATAAAAGAGGGAACTGCAGCCGGGAAATTGGGATAAAAGAGGGAACTGCAGCCGGGAAATTGGGATAAAAAAAGGGAACTGCAGACGGGAAGTTGGGATAAAAAAAGGGAACTGCCGGGAAATTGGGATAAAAG
>NW_026623498.1:764272-766779 GCF_030028575.1 Malurus melanocephalus | reverse complement strand
AATGAATTCACAGGGATAGGAAGCTTGGGGCAGGTTCCTACAGCCTGTCCTGCCCTATAGCATGTGCCTGGATCCCAAAGGGGCCACCCTATAGGATGTGTCTGGATCCCAAAGGAGCCGCCCTATAGGATGTGTCTGGATCCCAAAGGGCCGCCCTATAGGATGTGCCTGGATCCCAAAGGAGCTGCCCTATAGGACATGCCTGGATCCCAAAGGGCCGCCCTATAGGATGTGTCTGGATCCCAAAGGAGCCGCCCTATAGGACATGCCTGGATCCCAAAGGGCCGCCCTATAGGATGTGTCTGGATCCCAAAGGAGCCGCCCTATAGGATGTGTCTGGATCCCAAAGGAGCCGCCCTATAGGATGTGCCTGGATCCCAAAGGGGCCGCCCTATAGGATGTGCCTGGATCCCAAAGGGGCCGCATCTCACAGCTCATCCCAGGCACAGAGGGATGAGCAGCCCCTGCCCACAAACAAAGCACATTTAATGGATAAAAAGGGACATTAACGGGATATTTTCCTCTCTCTGCCCCACCCCAGTTCCCAAGGCACGGCCACTCCTCACCCCAACCCACCGGGGCCGGAGAGTTGATCACGGACACGTTGTAGCCGTACTGGAAGGAAGATCCGAATGCAGAAATCAGCGCTACCAGGGCCAGGGAAAGCGTCATTTTCTGCAGAAGGGGAAAAAAAAAACCAACACATAAACACCGTTTTAGAAGTGGGTCTGGCTGTTAGGCATTAATWACACTCAGTAAAAATAAAGAAATACCCAAAATTGCTGTGTTTCCCCCTTCCTTTTACTCTACACAAAAGCACAGTGGTTTGTTTCTCTTACAATTCAGTTTGTTCTGCTGGATATGCACACAATCATTACAGTAATTCACTCTGCGTTGCTGGTATTGATAAATCATTTGGATGATTAATTTTCTTTCRAGTTATCATTCTTAAAACACCACCCCGCAGGGAAGAAGGTTGTGTGCAATTATTCTTTTCCCACCATGCAATAACACAGGATATTGGCACAGGAAGGCTTTAAAAATAACCGATTTTGCACCAAGTGGCAAAAATCCCTTTCCTGTTCATTTTTCCTTCCTCCCACATTTTGGGATCGAGCTAATTATGGATCGAATTGATTGCCTCTGAAGCCAATTAGAACTTTTCCAAGCAGCTCAGTGAGGGTTGAGGGTTACGAGAGCCACACTTTGAGCAGAGGAGGGAAATGGGGGATCCTACACGGTGTTGTGGGCTCGCAAAAAAAACCCAAACCACTCTTTTTTTTGTTGTTTTTCCCCCCAGTTTCGCTGCTGCTCAGCCCCCGGGCTGTGTTGACAGAGCTGGGTTTTGTTTGGTCGGGTTTTATAGCTCACTAATGCATCTCATTGCTGCTGCATCAACAAAGTCATTTTTCATTTTCATCTCATTTGCTGCCGCCGTCACCAGCTYTAATGTCTGCGAGGTTTTCCATCCCAAGCCTCAGCTCGGGTCTCTCATGAGGGCTCTGTCGTTTCCCTGAGTGAACATTTGTGCAAATTTGYGCTGCTCAGAATCTCTGGCAGCTCCGCTCAGGGATCCGCAGGGTCTGGGGTGTTTTGGGGTGGAAATTGCAGGCGATCCCACACTGAGATCAGGAGGAAGCTGAGCTTTCCAGGTCCCTTTTCGAGGAGGAGATTGCTGCCAWTCTCTCATTGGTGACTGAAAGCAGCTCCCTTGGTCTCATTAACCAAATCCCAGGAGCTCCAAAGAGCCGCTGGAGTTAATTATTGACATCCAGCACTTTGGGGAAAACCTCCCGAGCAGCGCCTTGTGCAGGGTTCTACAAACACCGGGGAAAGGCAGCCCCAGCCTAAAACTGATCGGAAAGTGGGAAAAGAGGAAAGAAAACACGCAGGGGAGGGGAAAGTCGCACAGAAGTTACGGGGGGGGAGCTGCAGACAGAGGAAAAATCACAAGACTCAGCACAAACAGACAGACGGACACAAAGCAGGGTCAGGAATAGAAACATCTCTGCTCTCCGTGGATATCCCAGCCCCACAGATCATGGATATCCCAGCCCCACACATCACCGTCTTCTCCTCTTTTTACAGATACCCCAGAGCTCCAAAAGCAGGAATAGAAACATCTCTGCTCTCTGTGGATATCGCAGCCCAACAGATCACTGTCTTCTCCTCTTTTTACTGATATCCCAAAGGACTAGAAAGCAGGGTCAGGAATAGGAACATCTCTGCTCTCTCTGTGGATATCCCAGCCCCACAAATCACGGTCTTCTCCTTTTTTTACAGATATTACAGAGCTCCAAAAGCAGGAATAGAAACACCTCTGCTCTCTCTGTGATATCCCAGCCCCACAGATCATGGATATCCCAGCCTCACAGATCACCCTCTTCTCCTCTTTTTACAGATACCCCAGAGCTCCAAAAGCAGGGTCAGGAATAGGAACATCTCTGCTCTCTGTGGATATCCCAACCCCACAGATCACCGTCTTCTCCTCTTTTTACTGATATCCC
>NW_026623498.1:760525-762535 GCF_030028575.1 Malurus melanocephalus | reverse complement strand
GGATCACGCCCGGAGCACGCGCCCTGCTCAGCTTCACACACCTTCAGCCAGGAGGAAAACTCTGCCCCGCTGAAAGGGGACCAATTTCCTTCATGGATTTCCTTCATGGAATTCCATCCTTCACGGAATTCCATCCTTCATGAAATTCCATCCTTCACGGAATTCCATCCTTCACAAAATTCCATCCTTCATGGAATCCATCCTTCACGGAATTCCATCCTTCACAAAATTCCATCCTTCATGGAATTCCATCCTTCACGAAATTCCATCCTTCATGGAATTCCATCCTTCATAAAATTCCATCCTTCATGGAATTCCATCCTTCACGGAATTCCATCCTTCATGAAATTCCATCCTTCACAAAATTCCATCCTTCATGGAATTCCATCCTTCATAAAATTGCATCCTTCATAAAATTGCATCCTTCATGGAATCCGTCCTTTGTGGAATTCCATCCTTCACAAAATTCCATCCTTCACGGAATTCCATCCTTCACAAAATTCCATCCTTCACAAAATTCCACCCTTCACGGAATTCCATCTTTCATGGAATTCCATCCTTCATAAAATTGCATCCTTCATAAAATTGCATCCTTCATGGAATGCCATCCTTCACGGAATTCCATCCTTCACAAAATTCCACCCTTCACGGAATTCCAGCATCACTCTTCCAAGAGCTCTTGGCAGAACGACAGCTGCTCTGACACTCAGTAATTACAGGGAAGGAGAATTCTCTTGCTGTTGTCTTTAAATTCCGTTCCTTGACTTGAAGAAATAATCTTGAAACATCGGGGAATCAAAGAGAGMGCATATGTTTGTCATCAAAAAGCCTCCACCAGAGTAAATATTTGCTTATGGCAGCAGAAGAGTTTGAATATTTTCCAAACACGGCAAGAATGTGGTGAGGACATCTGTAGGGTTGTGACTGGCACTGGGATGATCTTGGAGGAGGTGGATGCAGGGAGACAGGAGAGTCCATCAGCTCTGGGATTTTCGGGGTGTGACACCCTTGACAGTGGGATCCCACTGGCCTTGGGCAAAGGACAGAGCCAGGAGCACGCCAAGAGCAGATTTTACGGGATTTTTACGAGCACGTTTTCCATCTCAGCTGCAGAACACAGAGATTCTCCCATCTGCTCGTCCCCCAGGGCGGGTTTTTCCTGAGACTTTACCCAGCTCTGTCTCCTCTGCAGTGCCCACCTCGTGCTGGGAGTGCCCTGCACGTGGGTTATTCACGCTCAGGGCTGGATCCTGTCCAACCCTGCTGTCTTTGAGCAGGGAAAAGCAATTAAGAGGGCAAATTTAGGGTGCAGGAGAGTAAATCTGCTGGAGAACGTCGTGGTGAGCTCTGAAGGTAAGAGGAGCTGGCAGCCAGCCAGGGGTGCAGTGCTCACTGCACTGAGGGGACAGCGCAGAATGACAAGTGACATCCCACTAGTGTCACCATCCCACGAGTGCCACCAGCCCCTTCCACCCGAATTTGGGGACAGAATTGTGGGTTCAGGCAGGGCCAATCCACCCCTGAGCCCCCCTACAGCGGGCCTTGGGGTGAAACGAGGGTTTGAGAAATAAATCCTCTGCCTGAGGGAGAGTCACAAACACGCCCTGCTTTATCAGCTGCACAAATGCTGCAGCCAAGGGAGGGACAGGCAGCTCTGAGCCCCCAAAAATGGGAAACGGGGTCCATGGGGGCTCTGGAACCCACAACCAAACCAGACCCCATTCCTGCTGCACAAAGGCAACGCTGGGCAGCGTCCTGGTAAAGAAACAAAACTTTATTTTGTAAAAGTTGGAGGAAATATTTAAAGAACCAAGCGAACGAGGAGCTGTGAATAAGGAAAAACATCATCTCCGAAGAGCAAACAGAGCCCCAGCGCTCCCAGAGCCCAGCAAAGCCCAGCACCCCGGGGCTCAGAGCCTGGCACGGTCCTGCTGGGGCAGGGGCTGTCCCTGCTGGAACCCGGGAACATCCCAAAACCCCCGAGCACCGAGAGAGCCTGCAGAGCTCCCG
>NW_026623498.1:751621-758763 GCF_030028575.1 Malurus melanocephalus | reverse complement strand
AGCAGCGCAGGCGGCTCAGGTGCGGGACAGCAGCGGTTTGCTCAGCCCGGGGCCGGGCTCGTCCTTGTCCTCGGGGGGCTCTGGGCACTGCCAGGAGCTGTGGGGATCCTGCTGGGACCAGCCCAGCCCCGGGCAGCGGCCGCAGCACAGGAGGGACCCCAGGAGGGACCCCAGGAGGGTCCGCAGGCGCTCCCGCACCACCCCCGTGCACAGCACGAACATGATGCAGTTGGCTCCTCCTTGGAACGTGTTCCCGATGCCCTGTGAAGGCAGAACCCAATCACCCCGGGCACCCAGGAGGGGCTGACACCGTGTCAGAGCAGCTGCAGCGCCCACAGCCGCTGAGCGGTGTCCTCAGTGAGAACAATAAATTCACAAAAAATGAGCTTTTTTTTCACGAAAAGCACCAAAAGCAGAGCCGGGGGCTGTTGTGGGTGGTGTAGGGCAGGAGAACAGACCCCACATTCCCCTCGGAGCGGTTTTACCCACACGAGCAGCTGTCCCCGACCCTCCCCGCCGTGCAGCCTTCCCCCGCAGCCGCTAGATGCTGCTGGAGCCGCTCCGGCCGCAATTCCCGATCCCGGGATGGAGCGGGGGTTCGGACACTCCATCCTGCCCAAAAGGGAGCCCCGAACCCTCCCTTCCTCCCATGGACGCGTTTCACTCACRTGCAGAACAACCAGGACGGGGCTCTGCACGGCCGGGGAGTTGCACAGGGTCAGCACAAACCGCACCGTGCTCCAGATGCGCAGGAAAATGAAGATGAGCGGGATCAGGATCAGCTTCTTGTCGGCGATGGAGGCGCGGGGCTGCAGGGCGGGGGCTCCCGGGAGGAGGGGGCGATACTCGGAGAGCGCTGCGTGCTGCAGGGACGGGAGAGACCGGGATGGGAGAGAAACCCTACAGGGATGGGAGAGAAACCCTACAGGGATGGGAGAGAAACCCTACAGGGATGGGAGAGAAACCCTATGGGGATGGGAGAGAAATCCTACGGGAATGGGAGAGAAACCCTACAGGGATGGGGGAGAAACCCTACAGGGATGGGAGAGAAACCCCACAGGGATGGGACAGAAACCCCACAGGGATGGGAGAGAAACCCTACAGGGATGGGGGAGAAACCCTACGGGGATGGGGGAGAAACCCTACGGGGATGGGGGAGAAACCCTATGGGGATGGGGGAGAAACCCTATGGGGATGGGGGAGAAACCCTACAGGGACGGGGGAGAAACCCTACAGGGGTGGGAGAGAAACCCTATGGGGATGGGAGAGAAACCCTATGGGGATGGGGGAGAAACCCTACAGGGGTGGGAGAGAAACCCTACAGGGATGGGAGAGAAACCCTGCAGGGATGGGAGAGAAACCCTACATGGATGGGGAGAAACCCTACATGGATGGGGAGAAACCCTACATGGATGGGGAGAAACCCTACAGGGATGGGGAGAAACCCTACAGGGATGGGGAGAAACCCTACAGGGGTGGGAGAGAAACCCTATGGGGATGGGGGAAAAACCCTACAGGGATGGGAGAGAAACCCTACAGGGATGGGGGAAAAACCCTACAGGGAAGGTGGCCAAAGCCCCCCGTGCCTGGGCTGCCAAATGGAAATGATAAAGAAATAAAAATAACATTCATCAACACAAACAATCGCTGGAGACACTGAAGGGACCGAGGCTGGAGAATTCCCATCTTGGAACTGCAGAAAGCTGATTAAAGCTGAATTCACCCTTCTCATTCTGTTTCAATTCTTACTGTAGGGTTGAACACTTCCCTAATAAACATCCCCCAAGCCCTGCTCGTTTTCCAAATGCTTTTTTTCCATCCTGCTGGTGCTCAGTCAGGACTGGGGCTCTGTGTGGGGACATTCCCGTGTCACAAAGCCACTGGTGGCCGTGCTGGGCACAGAGGATGGGATCCCCCGGCCCCATACTCACTGCTCTGTTGATGTGCTTCTTGATGAGGATGTAGAGCACGGGCAGGGTCACGTAGGCCAGCATCTCCCAGAGCTTGCCAGCCAGCAGCATCCACAGCAGCCGGTCCTCAGCGGCCAGSTTCACCCAGCACCAGCCCACCGACACGTTGGAGGCATCGTAGCCGATCTTCTTCAGAGCCACGGCGGCCACCGTGATGGCCAGGGGGACACCCCAGCTGGGGGGACACAGAGAGTGAGGTCAGGGCAAGGAGAGTCCCAGCTGAGACCCCCAGCACCCAGGAGATAAATGGGTGACACCCCCAGGGACAGGATCCCAACACTCATCCCATCCCACTCATCCCATCCCAAACCCCGACAGGAGGTGGGTGACAGCCCCAGAATCCCAACACTCATCCCATCCCAAACCCTGATAGGAGATGGGTGACAGCCCTGGGGACAGGATCCCAATGCTCATCCCATTCCTATACCCCAACAGGAGATGGGTGACAGCCCCGGGGACAGGATCCCAACACTCATCCCATCCCAAATCCCAAGAGGAGATGAGTGACAGCCCCAGGGACAGGATCCCAACACTCATCCCTTCCCACACCCCAACAGGAGATGGGTGACAGCCCCGGGGACAGGATCCCAACACTCATCCCATCCCAAACCCTGGCAGAAGATGGGTGACAGCCTCAGGACCCCAACATTCATCCCATCCCACACCCCAACAGTGCCATGGATGTGTCACCTCCCGCCCCACAGACACAGAGAGGGACAGGGGCTCAGACTGAGCTTCCAGCACAGCCCTTCTGGTGCCCCCAGGGGCAGGGAAAACAAATCCATCCCTGTCTTGCTCTCAGTTCAGTGCCCAAATCCATCCCTGTCCTGCTCAGTGTCCCACTGACAGCCTGGAGCAGCTGCAGGGACATGGAAAGGCTCTTCACCCCAAAATCAGCCTCACAGGCACAGCCTGTGCAGGAAAACAGCAGCTGCCTCGACCAGATTTGCTGAAATTCCAGAGCCAGCAGGTGCCTTGACCAGATTATCTGAAACTCCATAGCCCCTCTGAAGAACCAGAGATAATCCCATGACATTGGATTTATAAAATACCCCATTTCCTACTCTTCAACAATGACTGGATTCACCTACTCACAAAAGAAACAAATGTAAACATAATGCTGTTAAAAAAAAAAAAAGAATCAGAGTCGACTCTTCAGCACATTTAGAACATTTTGTTTCAAGGTTCAGCTGAGAACAGGCAGTGCTGATCCGAGCCAGTGCTGTTATTTAAGGACAGTTGTGCTGCAGGAAGCCCTCCCCACGCTGTTATCAGAGCAGCCTTTCTAAAAACATCCCAAACGTCACCACCACCCTRAAAGTCCCCACACAACTCAGGAGTCATTTGGGTAAAACTGGCCATTTCTCAGAAAACACTTCCAAATTCAAAATTTTCAGCATTTATGGAAGAACCGAGCACCAAGGTAAAAAATCCAAKAGAACTGGAACTTCCTTAGAGAAACCGCATTAAGACACATGAGCACCAAGAAAAAAAGAAGTGAATTAATTTGCCTAAATAATGATGTCAACAGTGACCTGAAATGGAAAGAATTTAGATAAAACCAGGTCAGATTATGGTGTGTGGATGTAAGAAAGGTCACAGTAGGAAATACCACTAAGAGAGGGACTCAAAAACCTTCAGGAGAGAACTGGCAAAAGGAAGAATGTGGAAGCAAAACTGCATTAACAATCAGCCAATTCTCACTGGAAGAACATTTGGGATCAGATGGAATTTCCCACTAACACCAAACACAGAGGATTACCAGCTGGAAGTGAAATTAGAARGGATCTGGAAAGGAATCAGACATTTCCGTGAACTTCAGCTCCGTTTTAGCAGACTGGAAAGGAGAACTGAGACTGSTTCTGGTTGTTCCTGAGAGCTCCTGAGTGACAGATTCAGGGGGGCAGCAAAATGTCAGTGCTTTCACTCCAATGGGAGAATGGAAGAACCGAAAATTCATCAGGAAAATTATTAAATTAATGAATAAAAACCCAGCGTATCTTTGTACAACAACACCAAACCAAAGCAGGGTGAGGACCCTTCAGCTCCAGCAGCGTTCAGCTCCACTCACCCCGGTTTTCTTGGGTCAGATTGCTCAATAAACACTCTGATTTATGCCCACAGCTGCTTTTCCCCCTGGAGGCTCTGGGAGCAGGTGATTGCTGTCACCCAGGTCACACGGGGAGCTCCTTCTGGGGACAGCAATCTTCACTCTGTGAGCAGCGAAAAATCAGTGAAAAATCCCAGGGAGCTGCAGGAAGGAGCTCTGAGCTGGCCTTGTGAGCAGCGAAAAATCAGTGTTTTGGATATCCCAGGGAGCTGCAGGAAGGAGCTCTGATCTCGCCTTGTGAGCAGCGAAAAATCAGTGTTCTGGATATCCCAGGGAGCTGCAGGAAGGAGCTCTGAGCTCACCTTGTGAGCAGTGAAAAATCAGTGTTCTGGACATCCCAGGGAGCTGCAGGAAAAAGCTCTGAGCTCCTCATCTGAGCTCGGGAAGTTTGGGAGCAAAGCAGAGCTTTGGTGGATGTGCTGCCACRGGAATCCACCAGGCACAAACCTGTCTGACGGGTCTGAGCCAGCCTGACATCCTGATTTTCTCAGGAAAAATTCGGGTTCTGACCTCCAGCATGTATTTAGTCAGCTCCACTCAGCTCAAGAATGAAGAGTCCCTGGTTATTGTCAGCACGGACCAAGGGCTCGTGAATGTGCCTGACAAAAATCCATCCTGCCCTGCTCCTTCCAAAGTGCCTTGGGATGACTCTTCCTTCCCACAAAGGTCACTGCATGGCTGTACTGGCAACGAAGCAAAGAAGGGAAAAAAAAAATCCAGGTTCTTGCTTAGACAAAAATACTGGAAATTTAACTTTAAAACACCACCTGCCTTTGCCACCTCCTCTTTTGCCCTAGAGAGCTCTCTCTCACCCACCTCCTGTAACTCAAATACAGATTCTCTCCATGCATTAATTGAAGCAGTTCTTTCTGCAGGGTTCTGACAGATTTTTAGGCTGCCAGAGCCACAGCCAGTGGGATCTAAAACCCTGGAAAGGTTGTGGGAGAGCCGTCTCCAAACACTGTGCCCAGAACTGGGTTTTATTCCCCAGGTAACCACGAAATGACAGGGAAGGAAAGCAGGAGGATGTGTCACGAGGGGTTGGGCAGAGAACACGTCCTCACTTGTTTTTCTGCGGCTTTTCAGACAGATCATAAAGCAGAGGCAGCGTTAAACACCGGCTCTGCCAAAAACAGGAGGAATTTGCAGAGCAGGACCTGATCACAGCTTTGGAAAGAGCATGGATCAATACCAAGGGCTGAAGAATCAAAAATAAACCTCACAGAAAACAAACTCACCCTGAAGCAGCTCAGTTTGAGCATCTCTCCCTCTGTGTCATGGGGTTAGAGCAATCTTTTGGGGTTTTTTTWMMRTTTTTAGAGAGGGCACAGATTGCAGCCAGCGCTGTTTCGGTGGCTCTGTCTCCCTCCACACTCGGTAGCTGAGGCTGAGGAGCATTAAACCAGACTGAAAAACTGAAGTACAGGCAAAAGCCACCCAGGCAATGAGCAGACAGGAAAATCACAAAAAGGGCAGATTTGCCCGAGCTCTCTGATGTTGCTGACAGAGCCAGAATGCCCAGTCAGGCTTCTTTCTCACAGCCATTGGGCAACTCATTGTGTGGCTCTCACCACAGCTCCCGGAGTGTAACTCTGTGTTTGCAGAGATGAAATAATCTGAATCCTCCTCCACTGCCTCACGGCGTCTCCTCCCAGCTCAGTGTGCCCAGGGCCATGTGCAGCCCCCTCAGCTCCTCACACAGCCCCAAATTCAACAGGCAGGGCAGGAACCCAAATTCCTCCCTGATTCCCACTCAGCCCTGAGGTCCCTCTCTGCCCCATCCTCTCCTGGACTCAGCTTTAGTTCTGCCAAAGGATGCTGTGTGAAACTAAAAAGTGACAAATATTTGACTGAGAAACCAAAGAAAATCCTGTACTTGTCCTGAGGGATTTTTTTCCCCTTTAAACCAGATCACTCCTCTYATAATTTATTGCAAAAGCTTGGCAACACGGAGGACTGAAGGATCACTGTTGTGCTCAGCGTGGACGTAGCACATGATTCCACAAGCTCCAATTGCATAATGAAAGCTTTTACTAAACATGATGTGGAAAATCAGCTCCCCAAAGAGCTGAAACTGAGACATAAAGCTGTACTGTGGTCTGGTTTGTCATGCTTTCAATCAAACATGCCAAAACAACCTTCAGAGGGCTTTTCCAGCAGTTTCATCACTTGTAGACAACATTCTCCTACGAGTGTGGAATTACAGCAGCCTGCCTGGGGAAAGAGGAAGGATCCACAGACCGGGCTGACAGGGGGACTCATGGAAACAAATCCCAAATTTAGAATTTTGGCCGTCACCAGGCAGGTATCACAAACACAAGTTTTGTTACATTATTCCCACAACATCRGGAAAGCAGAACCAGGATTTTCAGTGATTACAACTAGCAGAGATTTTTCTATGTGACCTGGAACAAAAAAATTTCAACTTTTCCACRTCTCCAGCTCTTCACTTGGGAAGGRAAAGGGAGACAAGCGGGGTGGGTTAGTTGAAAGACAGCAAAATCCCTGTTTGAAAGGATTTCAGAGGAAGAAGATGAGAAGAAAAGCGCGGAGACTCGAGGGATATGTGAGGCTCTATCACAAACGCAGCAGAAGCAGCACACAGCACCCACCTCACRGCATGAAAACACCAGAGCACCCCCGTGCCCGTGGGCGAGCCCCTGACGATGGTGAGGTACAGGTAGAGCGCGATGGCCATGGTCCAGAAGAAGGAGCTGGTGTTGGCGAAGGTGGACAGGGCGCCCTGCAGGACGCAGTCCCACGAGGTGCGCTCGAAGTCCTGCAGCACCCCGTAGAAATAGGAGAGGGCTGACAGCAGATCGGCCAGGGACAGGTAGAGCAGCAGCTGCCGCGGCCGCGTCCGCAGCTCCGGCCACTGCGCGTGGGTGCAGAGAAGCAGCGYGGAACCCACGCAGGACAGAGCGCACGACACCAGCACGGCCACACGCTCGGCCGAGGACAGMGGAGTGGGGGGCAGCGGGGCGGGCATGGCCGGAGCCGGCCCGGAGCCCGGGGAACGGGGGAACGGCGCTGCGGAGCCAGGGGACAGCGGGGTGCAGCCC
>NW_026623498.1:748399-751013 GCF_030028575.1 Malurus melanocephalus | reverse complement strand
TGTCGGCAGTGTCCGGGGCGCTCTGTCCGCTCTGTCCCGGGAAGGCGAGCGCAGCCGCCGCTGGAGCAGCCCCGGAGCGCCGGGCCCGACCCGCCCCCGCCGTCATGTGAGACCGGGCCGGCCCCCGGCTGCCCCCGCTGCGAGGGAATCCCCGCCGGGACGGGATCGGGACGGGAGCGGGACAGGGAACAGCGCAGGGATCGGGATCGGGATGGGATCGGGACAGGGAACAGTGCAGGGATCGGGATCGGGACGGGATCGGGGCAGGGAACAGCGCAGGGATCGGGACAGGGATTGGAATGGGGACAGGAATCGGGATCGGGACGGGATCGGGACAGGGATCAGGATCGGGATTGGAACAGGGATCGGGATCGGGGCAGGGATCGGGATCGGGGCAGGGATCGGGATCAGGACGGGGATCGGGACGGGATCAGGATCGGGAGCCGCTCCCGCCGGTGCGCACGGAGCGAACCCACCGCGGCTCCGCAGCCAGAAAAACCCTTTTTTCTTTAAATCAAAAAAACCCGCCCTGGCCGCGGAGAGCAGCGTGTCAGGAGAGGAGACAGAAATGAACGCCCGCGTTGTGCCGTCTCCTCTCCTTTACTATCGGCACCTCCTGCCCCGCACAATTCACCGCCTCTGCCCAGTCAGAGCTGCCGGGGGTTTTTACACAAATCGGGGGGCACAGGAAAGCTCGTTGGGGTACAGGGAGCGAGGTTTTCAGCCCAGCTACACCCCCGGACCTCCCCATTCCCCGCTGACAGCTGCAGCACCTTTATCTGCCACAGCCCAGCCCCGCCGGACCCGGCAACCTGAGGGGCAGAACCAGAGCAGGAGACAAAACAGAGCATTCACTGCTGTGATAAATGGATTTTGCATTTTTGTTGATAAGACAGAGCTTTTCCTGCTCCTTTTCAAAGAACTCCCTGCTTGAAATCATGTCCTTGTTTGCTCCTCACCTGCYGATACCTCAGTGGCATCGCTCACACTTTACACCATTGATGTGCTTCATTTCCAAAGGACAGCCTTGGTGTTTCAGGTGTCTTGTTCTCTCAGTTTCATCATTTCCCAGCCATGAAAGATCCCCACTGAACCCTGCTTTTAACAAGGTTTATTCTGACCTGTAAAACCAGGTGTCTTAGCCCCACCCAAGCTTCTCCCAGCTCCCTGGAGCCATCCACCACACCCTTGAAAAAACATCTTTAAAAACTACAAACATTTTCATGTTCTCATATTACTTCTGGCCACCGTGSCCTTTCGGTTTTCCATTCCCATCTCCCAAACTTGGAGAGGATTTTCCACATTTTAAATCACCCTGCCAGCTCACAAGGAGCTTTTCACTCATATCCAGCTCTGACACCACTAAAGCCTTTTGGACTTTATCGTTATTCCAGGCTTTCTTTAGCTGCTCTTTCAYAAAAATCTGACCCCTCACAAAAACCCACCAGGCAAAGCTTTGTCAAGGCTGCATTCCCCTTGTTGCTCGCACACATTCTGGGCCTCTTCCCTGTTCCCTGGTTTCCCTTTTCCCCACTTTTAGAGCACAGGACCCAYCTCTGAGAGACACCAGACAAACCAYRTCAGCAAACACCYCGACTGCTGAGCGCTGCTTTTATTTTGGGTGATGGATGTGGCTCCACAACACAGCTTAATTAAGTCTTGCCAGATAGTGRATCAAGATAAACCCAGAATTTGCATTCCCACTGACTTGTGGCTGTGATTCAGACATTTATTTTTTCCTCAGTTCTTGAAGAGTGGCTTGTCAGGGCATCAGAAATTGCRGAACTAAAAACCTGAGGAATGCATCTTTGCCTTAACACCCAGAAATAGGACAGGCAGAGGATTTTCTGCTGGGTCTCTTCCTGTTTTCTAAAATAGGAATGTGTTAAGTTTGCACTCAGGAGTCCCCAGCAAACAGCAGGGCACACACAGAGCTYGTGCTTTCAAACTGAGCAAAAAAAAAGGCAAAGAACTCTCTAAATATTCCCAATATTCCCGTCACCTTGCATTTCCTGGGCACCTCCACGTGTCACCCTCRCTGCAGGGCAGGGGAGCAGCTGTCTCTGCCCAAATTCACATTCCTTCCCCAGCCCCAAGGAATCTGCAGCTGCCCAGAGAACAGAAATATTTGGGAACTGCCCAAAGACACAACTCAATTCAAAGGCAGCATTGTCTGTAGCTCAGGAATAAAAATTTAAGGAACTAGCTTGTCATCTAACAACACACACACAATGAAAATTCTCCTTTCAGAATTTCACCTTCAGATGCTTTTTACAGCACGGGGAGATAAAGCAATGTGCTATTTGGTGAAAAGACACAGAAAATCTTTTTTTTTAATGACTTGAATTCACCCCACTAACTACTAAAAGAGCTTTCTGACACACAGACTACACTCTGCATCTCATAAAGCACTGGTTGAGCTGTAACTACATAAATTTACCTCCACTGTGAGACACAATGTACTGGCATAACCTTTTAATTTTTTTTAACAGCTTCAACAAGAAGTTTTGACTTTGCCTTTGCAGCTGGGTAGGAAGCTGGGCTGAGGCAGAGCTCTCCATTAACTGGGAACCTTGGGTCATATACTTTGGGACTTTTAAGTGCTGATTAGGAT
>NW_026623498.1:744591-747590 GCF_030028575.1 Malurus melanocephalus | reverse complement strand
CCAGAATGTCCAGCACCCTCACATGTCCAGCCCCCCAGCACCCCCAGCACGTCCAGAATGTCTAACATCCCCAGCATGTCTGGCACCCCCAGTGTGTCCAGCCCCCCAGCACCTCCAGGCCTCAGCACCCACAGGAGGTCACTGCTGGCCCAAGCACAGACCTTCCCCGTCTCCGCTGTCCGGCTCGGACACGCTCATCTCCCCCTCAGATTAATTAATTAATTAATGCAGATCCCTCAAACAGCAGCAAAGGGATTTTGGCCATCCTCTTCTGTCCCTGCACCATGCCCACAGCTCACACCGTGCATTCAAACAGGAGCCTGGAAAAAACTTGAGTCCACTTTCATTGCACCCATTAAAAAAAAGCTTAAAAAGCAGATGAGTGCTGCAATAACCAGAACCATTTAATGTTTAATTCTCAAACCACCATGCAGCCAATTCCACTGAAGAAAGTCAGAAAAAACTGCATCATTGTCTCCTCAGTGCTCAGCCTGAGAGCAGCTGGACACCCAATTCCTGCTCAGCAGAACCCAAAGTTAAACTCATCCTGCACAATTTCCCTGGCACAGACCCACTCAGGGACGAGACCCCGGGCAGGATTAACAAAGCTGAACCAGCCCTGACTCTGGAATCCCGACACAGTCACAGAAAAAGCCAGCCAGGAGTTTTACCAGCACCTGAGCTCTTCATTTCCAGGAGAATGGGACCATTTTTCTCAGTCATCAGCTGATCCTCGGGGTGACTGCAGCAGCTGAAAGGAAAGCCAGGGGAGCATGGTTAAAGTGAGGGCTTCTGAGAGAGGTGAAAATCCTCATGCTTGTCCTTTGTTGCTTTTTCTAGCATGTGACCAAAAAAGAAAAGAAAAAAAATCTACATTTCTTGCAGTCCTGGCACAGATTAAGGACCTAATCCTTGACTTTATTAACCTCTTCTCTTCCAATTAAAGCTAGTTTTAGTTTATCCAAGTCCTCTGGATACACRAACTGAAAATAAGCAGAGTTAAAGCTAGTTTTCATTTATTTCAAGTGCTCTGGAATTAGCAAATGCTCTTTAGAGCCTGAAATCCCCTTTTTCCAGACCAACACAAGAGGGTAACGCATTTCCAGCTGTTCAGGGTGGGGATGGAGGAATGGCCCCAAAGCAAACACAACCCTGTGAAAAGCTGCTGGATGGAGCTGAGCCCGGGTTTAGAGCCCCCTGCTCCATGCCAGGGGCACAGGGACCCCAGAGCAGGGCACACAGGACCATCAGAACACCCCTCTGCAAACCCAGGGGCTTTCCTTCCACAAGCTGAGTCATTTCCAGCAGCTCCATCAGCATCTCAATGTGTGGTCAGGCTGCAGAGATGGCACAGGATCCCAGCCAGAAGCTCTCAGAAAAAAAAGCCACGAGCTATGAGAGTTTTTTCTTTTTTTTTTTTTTTTTTTTTTTCAGGCAGAATGTAATTAGTGACGCTGCTGGAACGGAGCCAGCAACAATCAATGGATTAAAGGATGCTCCAAGTGCTGGGGTAGTTATTAATCTCAAATTTAAATTAGGGGATTAATACGGGATATTCCTTCACGCTGTGGCTGTGTGGACAAARCATTTAAGGGCTGATCATAGGGGAGGGGTGGCACAGAAAGGGCATTTACAGAATGCCAAGAGGCTGCTCCACACTGATCTCCCTGGAATCTGACAATGTTCTTTTCCTGATATTCTCATTACCTACAGTATGGGCTGCACCTTTCATCTTTAGTAGTTGGAAAATGGGCCGAATTGTAGGATTTTTGGGGTGTAGTTTTTTCTGTAAATCGAACACACCGTGCAAGAGAAAGGGCAGCCCAAAGGCCGTGGGTTTGGCACAGATCAGACAGAAAAACTGATAATGAGAGCCTCAAGTCAGAAAAATGTCACCATGCACATGAGATTCCCTGAAAACTCTTATTTCACACAGGTGTTTGGGAACAGGGAAGGGCAAAGCAGCAAAAGAACCATTCTGCTCCAGGGAAAGGCTGCAACAGAACCCTCCAGAGGCTTTTGGGAAAGACAAAAAAAAGAAAAAAACTTGCAGAGCGTTTTCCTCTTCTCCTTTTCTTCCATCCATCAGCTCCAGCCCCGTCCRGCTCCGGGCAGGCCCAACAATGTGCAGCACTTCTAGGGCAGTATACTTGCTGATTGCTTCCTCGACTGTTGCTCACAACAACCAGCTAAGACACTGCCAAAGAAACACTCACAGCGGGCACGGGGTGTGATCCCGTCCCTCCTCAGCACTGCAGGGCACAAACCCACAGTCAGGGAAGCAACTGCAGCAGAGCTGAAAAAAAAGCACTTAAAAATTACGAAGTCRATAACAACCAACCAAACTCACCCCCTGTAGGTGGAAACTCCAAAATAGCCTRGAATATACACAGCCAATAAAATATTGAACTGGCTGTATGGATGAGAGGCWGGCTGCTTAGAAATGAATGTATTTTATATCAGAGATACAAAGCATGGAGGGGCCTGTCTCCAAAACAAAGACAAATCAGAGCTTTCCTCCCCCGTGTGAGCATCTGAGCTGTGATATTTATCCTTTCTGTTACACAGAGAATGTGGAKGCAGCACACTGAGCCAGGTAACAGCGCTGCAAATGGGATGGAGAGGAGAGTTTGTGCCAAGTGTGGCAGGAGAGGGGARCAGCTGCCAGCTCCTCACGGAGAATTCAGCATTCAGCTTTCTGTTCTCTGTGGAAACGCTCGGCATGGCGATGCATCATAGAGAACCCAATTCCACATCAGTTGGGGTGCCTGGCCTGGGGATGAAGCAGCTCCTCAGGATCCCCCTCTGCTGCAACCCCCAGCTCTGCCTGCACGGCTCCAGCACTCCAGTGTCTCCCACTTTTAGGGTGTTAACACTTTCTGGGATCCCCCCAAAAAACAGACCAGCATCCCCAGGGCATGAAGGAAAAGGGCTGCACAAGAGGGAAGGGAGGAAAACGGAAAGGGAAGAGGAAGAGGAAGAGGAAGAGGAAGAGGAAG
>NW_026623498.1:728321-743353 GCF_030028575.1 Malurus melanocephalus | reverse complement strand
GGGGCTCATTCCTGATCGGAACCGCATCCCTGATCGGAACCGCATCCCTACTCGGCAACGCATCGCTGCCCCAGCACCGCATCCCTGTCCCGACCCCACAACCCTGACCCGACCCCGAATCCCTGACCCGACACCGCATCCCTGATCGGAACCGCATCCCTACTCGGCACCGCATCTCTGACCCGGCACGGCATCCTTCCCTTGGCACCACATCCCTGCTGGGCACCGCATCACTGCCCCAGCACCGCATCCCTGTCCCGACTCCACAACCCTGACCCGGCACCGCATCCCTGACCCGGCACCGCATCCCTGATCGGAACCGCATCCTTCCCTCGGAACCGCATCCCTGACCCGGCACCGCATCCTTCCCTCAGCACCGCATCCCTGCTCGGTACCGCATCATTCCTTCATCCCCGCATCCCTGACCCGGCACCGCATCCCTGATCGGCACCGCATCTCTGACCCGGCACCGCATCCCTCTCTCAACACCGCATCCCTGCTCGGCATCGCATCCTTCCCTCGGCACGGCATCCCTCTCCTGGCACCGCATCCCTGACCCGACCCCGCATCCTTCCCTTAGCCCCGCATCCCTGCCCCGGTCCCGCATCCCTGACCCGACCCCGAATCCCTGACCCGGCACCGCATCCCTGCTCAACACGGCATCCCTGATCGGCATCACATCCTTCTCTCAGCCCCGCATCCCTGCCCCGACCCCGCATCCCTGATCAGAACCGCATCCTTCCCTCATCCCCGCATCCCTGCCCCAGTCCCGCATCCTTCCCTCGGCACCGCTCAGCCCCGCATCCCTGCTCAGCACCTCATCCCTGATCGGCACCGCATCTTTCCCTCACCCCCGCATCCCTGCTCAGCCCCGCATCCCTGCCCGGCACTGCCAGGGGTGGATCCAGTCCATTTCACGGACAAAGCCCACATGAAGAGGAGGAGGAGGAGGAAATCGAGGTTTCCCCAGGATTCCTCCTGGCAAAGGAACCTCACCCACAACTTTGCGATGCCATCAGAGGCTCCAGGAGCCGGGAAAGGGAGATGGGATCCATCGTGCAGGGAGGACCCAGGCCTGGAGAGCACACCCCAAGCTCACCCCACAGGCTCTGGACCATTTCCTCTGCCAATCCATGAAGTTTAAGGACACTCAATGCCCAGAAAGCTCCCGCAGCAGCGATTGTTACAAATGCAGGCTGTGCAGGAGGCAAAGGCACCTGGTTCACTCTCCAGAGAAGCCCTTACTGTGCACACAGCTAATTAATAACGAGCCCTTCAGAGACAGAGCTGCAGCAGCCTCCTCCCCACACACTGGGCAGGTATTTTTCCTCTCCTTTGTATCAGCGAGGGTCCACATTTGGGTTAGGATTAGGATTAGGGTTAGGGTTAGGGTTGGGTTGGGTTGGGTTGGGTTAGAGTTAGGGTCAGGGTTTGGTGTTAGGATGGGTTAGGGTTAGGGTAAAGTTTGGTGTTAGGGTTAGGGTTAGGATGGGGTTTTGTTTGGTTGTTTGAATGCCACCAAGGCTGCAGGAGCCCAGCAGGACTCTCACCTTTCCTGTGAGCCTGTGGCCAGCAGCCCTGTGCCTGTCCAGGGATCAGGGGGATCTTTTTCCATCCCTGCATCGTTCCTTCGGGTGCAATTCCCCCAAAAGGGCAGAACAGATCAGCGGGCAGGGSGGCCTGCGGGCTGCACTCTCCATCTGCAGCAGCAGTAAATTTATTTCTTTGGGGCCAAGAAGGGCCATTGCCAAGTGAGAGATCAGGAGATCCGCGGCAGATCAGGAGCCCCTTCCCTTCCCTGTGCCCTGCAGCACGGACAGGACACGGTGCCCACGCTGCAGCACCGAGAGGGGATCCCCTGCACTGCATCAGCGGGACAGCTCTGTCTGCTCTGCTCTGTGCTGCTCTGCTCTGTGCTGCTCTGCTCTGTCTGCTCTGCTCTGTGCTGCTCTGCTCTGTCTGCTCTGCTCTGTGCTGCTCTGCTCTGTCTGCTCTGCTCTGTGCTGCTCTGCTGCTCCACAGCGCTGCCTCTGTCCCTCTGTCCCTCTGTCTGTCTGTCCCCTCCAACCCCTCCATCCCCTCTGTCCCCTCCATCCCCTCTGTCCCCTCTGTCCCCTCCATCTCCTCTGTCCCTCTGTCCCTCTGTCTCTCTGTCCCCCCTGTCCCTTCCATCACCTCTGTCCCCTCTGTCCCCCCTGTCCCCTCTGTCCCCACTTTCCCTCCATCCCCTCCATCCCCTCTGTCCCTTCTGTCCCCTCCATTCCCTCCATCCCCTCTGTCCCTCTGTCTCTCTGTCCCTCTGTCCCCTCCATCCCCTCCATCCCCTCTGTCCCCTCCATCCCCTCCATCCCCTCTGTCCCTCTGTGCCTCTGTCCCCTCCATCCCCTCCATCCCCTCCATCCCCTCTGTCCCCAGCCTGTCTGAGGCCATCGCAGAGCAGCTGCTGCAGTGGTGGCTTCTCCCCCAAGTTCTCTCCAGCCCCCGGTGCCGCTCGCTGGCCCCGGCTGGTCCCTGGATGGCCACACCGAGCCCTGGGGACACCGAGCRCCGTCCCTGCTGCACCTGAAGGACACCCAGAGAGGGGACACTGCATCCCACGGGCTCGGCCAAGTCAATCAGGAAATGGTTGCAGGGGCAGCGGCGCGGGCCAGCCTTGGCTGCCACAGCACTTGCAGCAGCATCTTTGCGTCCCCCTCCCGTCCCCGCAATGTCCTTTGTGCCGGCGGCTCTCCCTCCGACAGGGCTGTGCTGCAGTGCATCGCAGAGCGGGGACCCTGCCAGCAGAGCAGGACACGCTGCTGTCCCCTCCCGGGACACGGCCGGACACACAGACACGGCCGGACACATGGACACGGCTGGACACGGAGCTGGACACACGGACACGGCCGGACACACGGACACGGCCGGACACACGGACACGGCCGGACACACGGACACGGTCAGACACACGGACATGGAGCTGGACACACGGACATGGCCGGACACACAGACATGGAGCTGGACACACAGACATGGAGCTGGACACACGGACATGGAGCTGGACACACGGACATGGCTGGACACACAGACATGGAGCTGGACACACAGACATGGAGCTGGACACACAGACATGGAGCTGGACACACGGACATGGCCGGGCACATGGACACAGAGCTGGACACACGGACACAGCTGGACACGGCTGGACACGGCTGGACACACGGACACGGCCGGACACACGGACACAGAGCCAGACACACGGACACGGCCGGTCACAGAGTTGGACACACAGACACGGCCGGACACACGGACACGGAGCTGGACACAGAACCGGACACAGAGCTGGACACAGAGCCGGACACAGATCCGGACACAGAGCCGGCACAGATCCAGACCCGAGTCCCCGAGCAGTGCCCGGCGCTGGCAGCCCTGAGCCCTCGAGGAGGAGCAGGTCTGGTTTGCAACATCCTCCCTGTGATGTTCCTGCCCCTCTCGTGCTCCCTGTGCCCCGGGCAGGCTCACGCAGCTCCTCTGCAGAGCAGAGCGGAGCAGAGCAGAGCAGAGCAGAGCAGAGCAGAGCAGAGCAGAGCAGAGCAGAGCCCTGTGTGCCCCGAGCACGCTGATTGTCCAGCCCGGGACATTTCCCAGCACTCAGCCCCGGCTCCGCTCCTCAGGACTGAGCTCCAGCTCACCACCCGCACAGTCCACATTGCTCCAAACCCTCAGTGCCCAAATCCTCCTGCCCTTCACCTCCAGGACCTTTACCTGAGCCCCTGCTGGCCCTGAGCAGGTCAGGGGTTCTCTCCACCATCAAACCCCAAAACCCCGCAAGGTGAAATCATGTCCAGGGCAGTGGCACCGCAATGGCACAGCGCTGCTGCCAGAAAAGTGTGTGCAGAGGCTCATTCCAGAGTCCCCTGGGAGAAGGGGAGCCTGGGGAAACATTCCYGAGCCCGGGAGCTCCTCAAGAGCCAAAGTGMARCCCTSTCCCTGCTCTGCTGGCCTGGCAGTGACCTTCAGGGTGGGAATGGCTCCCCACACCCACATTTCCCTTTTTCTGACCAAGCAGTGCCCAGCCAGCCAAGCCTGCCCGAGTGACAGGGCCAGCAAAGGRCTCATGACTGATGCTCAGTCACAATGCACCGAGATTTTAAAACTAAAACTGTCACCAAAGCTCAAGGTCACCAGGCAGTCCAAGGCCATTCCCACTCTTCCCTTGAATGAGCTCCTGTCTCTGAGCTTTCTAGGGCAGAGACCTTATTTTATTTCTACAGGATTCAACGCAATTTCTGCTGCTAAACCAAGTGAGAGGCATCTTCAATAAGCACATCCCTCACTGAATTTTGTTTTTCCAGACAAGAGCAGGCTACTCCCAAATCATCCCARGAAAGCTGTTAAAATGCACTAAGTTTGCCCTCTGTTTACAAAGTTATTTTATTTGCCGCAGAATATTGACGCAAATGAGAGCTCGTTTAGATTTGCCAAATTTGAGTTGTCCCTTCTCMAAAGCTCAGTTGTCTGGGCAGCAGGGGAAAGGCACAAGGGCAGCCGGATGGCAGCCCCACTGCAGCTCAGCTCCGCYGGCATAATTAGAAATTCTGAAGGCTGAGCTGGAAAAATTACATCTTAAGGACATTTACACCCAGGCCCAGAGGCAGGAGAAGGAAACATTAAGATTCCCAGCACATGGGAATTCTTGTGTTCACGTGTCAGACAGGGATGGGCAGAAAGCAATTTACAGCAGCTTTTTMATGCGTTGGTGCATCAGATCTCACAACTGAGCCAACAAATCCCCTACTCTGCCCTCCTGAGCACTGATTCTGCRGGGAAAAGCCAGCTGGAAGAACCTGCAGAGGTTTTGCAAGAAGCAGCCTTTCTCCTTGCCCCAGTCTGAGAGTTTTGGATGTGCAGAAAAAGTGGGTAAAATTGCTTCCCCATCGTTCAGGAAGGAAAAGCGCATCCTCAGAGGAGCAGACATCGCCTGTGACCCTCCACGGGGGTCCAGGGGCAATTTTTAAACTCCTTCCTCACAGCACTTCTGTGTTTCTCCACTCACAATAACACCAGACCRCTCAGAGGAAAGAAACTTGGAGCACGTGGGTTTGCTGCAGTGCTGCTCAATACCCACAGAGTCTGTCGTAAATTAAGGGAGGGAATGGGAGGCACAAATGAGCCTGCAAAGRAGCTGCAGCCGAGCCCAGAGCTGCACTGCACTGCCTCCAACAAATCCACGCAGATATTTCATGGCTCTCTGCCCTTTGCAGGGGCACCAGGCACAGAACCCATGACCCTGTCCAAAAATACATCCTGTCACTTGACCCCATCCTTCACAAACATTTCTGTACCAACCCCTGGAAAAAAGAGCTGAAAAGTCAAGTAGCAACAAGCAAATCACAATTTGAGTTCCTCTCCTTGAATGTGTGGTGAAGCAGAGTGATCTGAGGCTCTGCTGGCAGTGCTGGCTGTAAGCAGAGAATTTCAGGATTTCAGATGGCATCTCTCTGTGCCAGCAATAAACCTCCCCAGGTTTTATAAAACTAGCACTTCCTCAAGACTCCTCATTCTTATTAAAACACTCCAGCAGCAGCGAATACCCCAGGCAGCCCCAAAATGCTAAAACTCACTGTCAAATGGCAGCCAGGAAAAGATCACTGCTTTCCRGATCAGAGAGTGGCATTAACGGCAGAGAGCAGCCCAAAGGTGGCTTTTCATGGGGCACAGGGAGTGGAGGTGTCAGATGGGTCTGTGAGCTCAGTGTGTTCAGTGTGTTCAGTGTGCTCAGTGTCCCCAGGACCTGCCTGGTGTCACCCTCAGCCTGCCTGGGATCTGTCACGGGCAYTTTGGGGTGTCCCTGGAGGTGCCACGAGCTCCTGTTAGGGTTTGGTGTGTGCTGAGGGTGAATTCCCGGGTGTGCAAAGCAAGAAGAGAGGGTGCAAAGGGAAAAACAGCACCAAGTGCATCCTCCCTGTCCAGTCCTTACTCTCTGGGGTTGTTTTATTTCTCTTCTTCCCTTTGCTCAGCACCAAAGGGCTCCTGGCTATGAATTTCCCCACAACAGCACCAGTTACACACCCCCTGATCACCCTACAGAATTCAGCACAGGCACTCCTGTCTGAAACCCTCAATTCTTTGATTTGTCCTGCCCTCTAACAATCATTCGATTTATCCTGCCCTCTAACAATCATTCTCACGTTCTCTCCACAGGACAGAGCAGGTTTGCAGGGAGATATGAGCCCCTGGAAATTCTGGCACTCCTGGAGTGCAGAACTGCAGGGAATGTGGCAGTTCCCACCTGTACCTCCTTTGGGATTGTCCTGTCCCATTTCCCAGCAGTTTGTGTGTGTTTCCTTAGGGCACAGATTGATATTTATTSATGCTGAGACCCCTTCCACAGCACCCACAGGTAGATCACACTGTCACTGTCCCCTGGTGATTTACACCAGGCCTGCTCCTAACTCAGTTCCTTTTCTTTTGTTGCTATTCTGTCAATCAGACAGTTCTTCATAAACACCACAAAGTAAAACCGAAGTACTTTACAGATGAATTTGAGTCTCTTGCTCATTAAGGTGATGATGTAAGGAACAGTAACCCGGTGTTAGTGTGCTGCATGAAGTCTGCATTAAATCATAAAAATTCAAGGTTTTTTTTGGCCTTAAATCTGACTCCCCCTGCGCCTCCATGACTTGGGGCCRGAGACATCTCTGAAGGAAGATATGAAAGTTTCATTGAATTTAAAGAAGAGCTGAGAGCTGAGGGTGCCAAGGGCTTATCTCTGCCATCAGCTGGCACCGTGTGACCTTGAGAGATCACACTTGAGCCCCGGCTCCTCCGTGCTCAGGGCAACACTCACCTTTCCTACAGCTCCCAGTGACTTTTCTCAGTCCTTGTGCAAGCACACGATAAAAGCCCACCCCAATTACAGATCCAATCAGTGTAAACACACACTACTACTCTCAAACAGAGCCGCAGCCCCCGGTAATTGCCTCAGCCTCGGCGGGGACAAGAACACCCTTTCTGGTGTCAAGAGACATCACTAAAATAGGGAAGGCAAATATTTGGTCATTTCAGACGCTGCTAATGTCATCCAGCATCGAGTGCAGCGAGGCTGTGGCTCAGGAGGGGCTGTACCCACCGAGCAGCCTCCCCCCGGCCCAAAAATGGAATATCAACCCCAGAGCTGCGGGGATTTCAGCACAGCTGACTCCACTGCTATTGCAACAGAATTGATAATTGCTCAAACTGCATTTTTTCCCCTTGCCCCACAGAGTTCCCAAGACTCCGGAATTGCTAAGAAGCYACATTTAAATTAATAGATATTTTTATCCTAGGAAAATGCAAGTTGCTAGCAGATATTTATGTCAAAGTGATTTTTTTTTTTACTGTTAAAAAAACCAACCAGTCCTTGCGCCATTAATAAATCAGACTGCACATGCCTCCAGAAARCGCAAGTGAAACTTCTGCAGTGAGAGAGGCTGTGCTGACACATCCCCATGCAAATTCAACTTTTGCGGACTGTAAAGGGGTCATGAGCCCGCTTTGCYCAGGTTCACCCAACACACTTTGTAAGCTCAGCTCAGCCGGTCCAAGGACACGCYGTCTCGGGAGGAGGGTGCTGAGCCGAGCTCTGAGCTTGGACATTTCAGGAAAAATCCGCCTTTTTAACCCATGGCTGGAAAATGCGGGGTGAAAGCGGCTGCAAACCCCGCCTGCAGGTCCGGGAAGGGGAATCCCTGGCCGAGGATGCTGCTCTGCAGATGCCCTGAAGGAGAAGAGCTCGGGCAGCTCCGCACTCTTAAAGCGGCAGCGCCGCATTCCCCGACCCCGGAGCGGGCACCGGGCACCGGGAACGAGCACCGGGCACAGCGGGCACCGGGCACCGGGCACAGCGGCGACACAGCGGGGACACAGCGGGGACACGGGCGGGGCTGTGCCGGAGCCGCTGCGGGAACTCTGCCGGCCCCGGAGCGCTGCAGCAGCGCGTCCTGCTGCACTCCTGCAAAGCTCCGCAGCCAGCACAGGGCTCGGACTGCAGCACAACTGCACCAGCAGCAGCCAGCAAAATCCCAGAACCTGCCTGCCACACCGGCAGCCGGAATGCAAAACCACCGCTCCGGGCTAYTCCTTGCTCCAGGCTTGATCCCGAGGTTTTTTTTCCCCCCATCATTATTTTAATTTATTTATTTTTGTTGGCTTGTTTTTTAAAAAACGCAAAAAGAAAAAAAAAAAAAAAAAAAAAAAAAAAAAAGCCTTCAATGATTCAGCCTCTCTCATATCGGTCCCAAGGAGAATTTAAAAGGCAAAAAGGCAAACGAACGGGATGAAGTTTAATTAGCAAGCACAGAGCAGAAGTTGCACTTTTTAATCTTTTATCGATCATAAAAGACAGCCCTGCAGGAGGAAGGACTGCAGCGTCTTTAAAATCCCCCCGTTTCTAAAAGAGCATGCAAAGGGAAGAGCTTCCATTAAAGCAGGTTAGGAAAGCTTCCTTCCCTCCCGAGTTGTCTCTTCTTACCCCAAATGGTCTCAGCGGAGCTCTGCTCTCGCAGGGATGCGGCGCTGTCTGGAGCAGCAAAAGTTGCAGCGGCTTTTCTGGGCGGGAGGCAGGACCTGGCAGGAGCGGTGTCAGACGGGTCCTCGCACTGAAGTGATGCCGGGAGAGCCCGGAGCTGCTCAGACAGGCAAGGAAAAAAAAACGGGGGAGGGGGAGTTAAAAAGTCTTAAATCCCTGACACTGCAAGAACCCTGATCCTATAGGATTGGGGCTGAAGCGCCGGCACTGGCTCCCTGTGCAGCCGGATTTCCCAAAAAGGTGGGGACTCAGACGTTCGGCTTTTCTCACCTGGCGACGTTGCTCTTCCAAGAGCACAAACGAAAAGCAAAGCAGACATCTGCAGGAGCGTCTAAAGAGCACTCTGCTCCCACCTGAGCYGGTCTCAATTTGGGGAGCAGGCTGGGACTTTTTCAGGAGTCAGCAGTGTCTTCTCCAGTGTGAGATGCAGGGAATGCGCTCTGTRATTGTGGCATTGAGGACAGGGGGTGACAGAAAGAACAGGGGGAAATCTCATTCTCCACGGTCTTAACCACATCAAGAATTCAGACAGAAGCTGCAAGTATAAATAATAAATTTGAAAAGAAAATAAAACAAACACCCACCAMCGCCCCAAACAAAAAGCTCACGCATCCCCCAAGCCCTTGACAGGTCAATTTTTTTTCCTGTCACACAGAACAATGCAGGAYCTGTCACTAACTTCATCAAGACTACATTGTTTTGAAGCAGCTCAGGCCTAGGAACTCTTTTTGCCCTGTGTAATTTAATTCCTGCCCCTTGTTGGTTTGACAAAACGCTCAGTTTATCCCCAGCTCTTCCATCGATGTGGGCACTGGGAGGTGACAGCGGATGGTGTTGGCAGACCCTGCATTCTGGGGGGATTCAGCCCATTTTCATGGCACCAGCTCCTTCTGCTCCATGGAAATGGAGTCAGCACCACAAAAAAGTGTCCAGAGAGAATATTTGACTTTGCATCCTGCAGTTACCAGCGCAGCGATACCTGTGCCTGCTTTTTGCTCCACAGTGAGACCGGGGCAGGGGAAACCACTCGAAGCTCAAGGTTATTGAAGGGCATTTCCAGGGGCACAGAGCATTTAAAATACGTGGGCAGGAGCTCTGCAGTGAGCTGGCTCTGGAACCAACAGTTGCAAAGGGATGGTTCTGAAACACCTTAATTTTTCATCATCACAGCAAAACACCAAGTGTACCTCAGGGTCAATCTCAATTCATTACTGCATTTTGCTACCCCCCCTTTGAAAGCTTTCAGMTCAAGTTTTCAGATCTGCTGATTATCTGCATCCAGGAGAGTCCTGGCACTGCCCTGCAGCCGTTTGCTTCCCTTTTACTGTCATTGCTTTTCCATTTGGAGATTAGATTTTTGCCTGGACTCGTACACCCAGCTGCCCAGCCCAAACACGGGTGCCCGTGTTTTTCCTGGTGAGATGGAGGTGAAGCTCTGCACCCAGAAATGCACCCATCACAGACCCTCTGCCCAGGACTGGCATCTCCACAGGGTTTTCACTCCTTTGTACCTGTTGCAGAAGGGTAACTTAACCATCCTGCTTTGACACCACCATGAGGAGCACAGAGGGGCAAACCTGGGTGCTCAGGGTTGAATTTATCACTTCTTGTGCCCTGCTGCAGCCCCTGCATGGCAGGACGAGCATTCCCAGCAGAATATTCCCAGCAGAACATTCCCAAAAGGGCATTCCCAGCAGGGCATTCCCAACAGAGCATTCCCAACAGGGCATTCCCAGCAGAGCATTCCCAGCAAAGCATTCCCAGCAGAGTATTCCCAGCAAAGCATTCCCAACAGAGCATTCCCATCAGGGCATTCCCATCAGAGCATTCCCAGCAGAGTATTCCCAGCAAAGCATTCCCAGCAGAGCATTCCCATCAGGGCATTCCCAGCAGGGCATTCCCAGCCCACCCTCCGTGGCACCCGGAACGGTGCTCAAACCAGCAGCACGACCAGGCTGCCCTGAACGGCAAAATATTTCACTGAAATTGYACCTATCTTTGCCAAGGCTTGGGAAACATTGATTTATGAATAATTTCCAGGGTTTCAAGGCTGCTGAGTTCATGTGGACAGACACACAGAGTTAATGTGCAGCAGAACGAGGAGAAGCAGCGCTGGGAGCCCGGCAGTGCCCAGCCTGAGCAGGGTGCCAGCAACGCTCCAAACACTTCAAAAACCATCCCAAACTCTGCACCAATTCCCTGCTGCTGCACCACGGTCCATTTATAGAAACAGGCTCATGCATTTTGGTGCATTTCACTTTGCTGTAGCACAGCAAGGATGTTGCCATGAAGGATTTTGGGTTTAAGCTTTGTCRGTGAGTTAATCTTAATACGACGTAGAGATAAGAGGGACATCTTCTCAACTTTGGCTTCCCATTCAGCTGCTCAGAGAAAACCTCTGACTTTCCAGGGCTGCATTTGTGCTCTGAGTGCAGCAGCTCTGTGCTGCTCAGCTCTGAYGTGCAGTGCAACCCTGCTCTGCTGCAGCATTACACCATCAGACACTGCAACACCACTGCTGATGTCAGAGCACAAACAGGGTTTGTAGAGAGGGGATTTACCTTTATTGCAGTTTCCAAAACTTCTAGGAGGGAAGAAATAACTCTGCTGCAATAGTTAAAGCTGTGTCAATCAATAATAATTCAATATAAAGGTGGATATTGATATTCAGGGCTGCTCTGTCCACTCTGAATGGTAAAAACCTTGGACTGAAGAMGTGAAAGTCAAAGCAAAAGCGAAGATGCTCCTGGACTAAGAAGCCTCCATGTATTCGAATGTTTCTTCTCACAGGTGTGCCGTTTTTAACCATTTTTTGCTGTTATTGTTCAGTTTTGTTTGTTTTCTAATACTAATGAGTCAGAAAACTGTTAACCAGCACAACAATGCCCTTATGAAATTAAAAATCTCAGTGCATCAGCCTTCATCAATCAACGATYACCCAAGATGCAGTAAATGTTTAACTCCAATGAAGGACTTTGGGGGAAAATTCAATTAACTCAATGAGTCTGTGCCCACCTGTCTTGTGCCCACCTCTTACATCACAAGCCAAGAAAAGGAATTTGTGTTGAGATCTGCCAGAACCAGCCAGGCAGCGACACAGGGTGCTCACCCTGGGGTTCTTTCTGAAATAAATGAARGGATGATGGCACAGGAGCTCTGGATCAGTCTGGAGCACTCTGAGGGCAGTTCCAGCCCCAGAACCAACCAGGATGGTTATTCCTAACACCACAGGCAGGGAGGGAGCAGCTCCTTCACCCTTTGCTGATCCCGAACAGGAGATTTTAATCCATCTCTGCACATTGATGTCAGTGACAAGGGGAACCAGGCTTTGCTTTGTGGCTGTTTTTTCTCAGCCAGGACAGGCACAGGCCACTCTCCAGGCTGATGCACCAGGAGCCCTCAGGAGGCACAGAAGCTGYGGATTTGCTGTGCCCCACGCACAAGGGGAAGCTTCCATTTCACAGTTTTAAATGAAGAAACAGCGTTTTTGGTCTCTAAGCTCCATTTTCACCCYCACTTAGCCCAAGACTGAGGAGGAGGCAGAAGGCAGCTCTACCTGGGGCAGATGCCAGCACTTTAATCTGCTGATCAAGCTGGAGAGCATCCCCTCCTCAGAACAAAAGGCAGGATTTAGGCACAGCTCACCCCATTGATCAGTCCTGTTTGAGTCAGGGAGAGCCCTGGTGAAGATGAGCTCTCTCTCCTCCTCCTCCTCCCCAAACCCAGCTCCTCTCCCCATCCCAGCTTTTCTGGGGTTTCCAGCTGCAAACCAGAACTGTCCAGGAGAGCAGCAGAGCAGCGGGATCTCCCAGTGCTGCTCCTTGGATCAGCTTTCCAGCTCTCACACGGTTTGGATGCACAGAARGGGCATTGATTAATACCAAACAGGCCGGGGAATTTGAATCTAAACTCCTTAAATTGGATTTTTCTCCCTGTCAGGCCATAGGTGAGCACACCCAAACTCGTTTTGCAGGTACAGCATCGCAGCCACAGCAATCACCACCAACCTCTTCTCCCTGACTCTCCCCCACACACTTTAGGATCTGCTGTTATCATTTCTGCAGTCTGCCTTTCGAGAAGCCACCAGGCAGTAATTTTATTTCCTAAGGACCCCAGCTGCTGTCCAGCTGTTCTTTATTGCTCCACAGCAGAAGTGAACAGCCTTGTTCAAAGCCATGTGAACTTGATAGCCCAAAACTCSAGAGTTTTCCTGGAAACTCATCCCCCCAGCACAGCCCTGACCCGTTCCTCCAGCTCCAAACATCAAACATTTGTGCTCCCAGCTCATGAACAGCACCCCAGAACCAAGGGCTCAGAAATTACTCCGTGTATCTCTGTATATGAATCCACAGTTCATTGGCAGTAAATGCCTTTGCAGGGGCTGTAAATTTGACAGGTAAATTTGGCTGGTAAATGTGGCTGGTAAATATGGCTGGTAAATTTGGCAGGTAAATGTGGCTGGTAAATCTGGCTGGTAAATTTGGCAGGTAAATTTGGCTGGTAAATTTGGCAGGTAATTTTGGCAGGTAAATGTGGCTGGTAAATGTGGCTGGTAAATTTGGCAGGTAAATTTGGCTGGTAGGTAAATTTGGCTGGTAAATGTGGCAGGTAAATTTGGCTGGTAGGTAAATGTGGCTGGTAAATTTGGTTGGTAAATGTGGCTGGTAAATTTGGCAGGTAAATTTGGCTGGTAGGTAAATTTGGCAGGTAAATTTGGCAGGTGCCAGCGAATTTCCCCTAAGGTCATTTCACCAAAACCTTGCTGTCCTGAGGTGCCCTTTGCCTTTTCAGAGCAGTGCAAAGCCCAGCCCAGCTCAGGCTCAGCTCTCCACACCCTGAGCCCGGCCTGGAGCCCCAGGGCATCAAAGATCCCTGCAGCAAACTGCCTTTGTCCATTTTTCTCCCCTCGCTGTGGAACAGATTCCACTCAGTGCCACCACATTGGGTTTATAGGKGCTCTGAATCATGAGCTGCTCTTTTCAGTCCAATCCTTCCTCCTCTGAAACACCACCTTTAAACACCACCCAGAACAGCTCTTTTTGCTACAGAACCTTTATTTGCTGGTGGAATATCTGCCTCCTCAATGCCCCTTCCCCTGCTCGCCACCTTTATTCCTTTATTGCCATCACATGGCTCATCTGTCACACTGGACATTTTCCCCTTAAAGCCACACGAGGAACTCTGAAAAGACTCTGACAAAAAGCACATTCCACTCCAAACCATCACCCTCACAAAATCCTACTTGCCCCAAATTGTGAGATGTTGAAGCTCCTTAATGAAACAGCCGAGATATTTTTAACGTGGTCAAAAAACCTATTTTATCTTCTGACCTTCAGCTCAGAAATAGCTGCGCTATTTTTTTTTTCCCCATTTTTGAAAAAATGACTGCATGAAGCAAACCCCTCCTGCAATTGCAGCCTCAATATTTAAAGTTTGGCATCGTGTAACAGGCTGAAAACAGAAGATATTAAACAAATGCTGCTGCTCCCAACKTCCAGCTCTGTCTGTAATAATAACAAGTCTAAGTGACCACGGCCTCAGCTGCTCATCTCGTTCCATGTGCCAGAAATACTCAGCAGGGGGATTTGCACTCCGAGAATTTCTGCTGAAATAGGTGGCAAACGCCCTTTTTCTTGCAGAACAGAACGCAGGGTGTRGAAGGTGGCTCCTCTCACAGCCTGCAGCATCTTCTGAGAGCTGAGCTGTGCCCCCATGGGTTAAACACAGAGCTGTGGGATCCACAACGCTTCAGTGTCACCCAGAGCAGGGAAGGGACATCTCCAAATCAGGGGATCTGCCCAGCTGGCCCCTCCACATGGGTTATGTCCCCCCTCACCGAGTTTCCTTTGTTCAGGGCTGGTGAATAACTTCCAGAGCAGATGGTGGAAGGGACAGAATCAAGGAATTACACTGCAGATAAAATTCAGAGTTTCATCACAGAGCACGGAATGGTTTGGGYTGGAARGGACCTTAAAGATCACCMGGCTCCAACAYYTTCCACTAGACCAGATWGCTCAAAAAATATTTATCTATWAAATATACACTKCAAGGCTTATCTCAGGTATCATTTTATCTCTCAGTTAGCAGCCCGAGCAGAAAGCCACCCCAGCTCTGTGCCCAGTTCTCACAACGTGACTCAGTTTCCCCACCTGTAACGCAGTAGGGCTAAAGCGTATCTATTTGTATGGGATAATTTGAGATCCTGGGGGGAAAAACGACATCAGGAATGGTGTGTGTTGCCATGGAACTCGAAGCCATCCATTCTGGAACGGGGCCAGAGCTGTTTAACAGTCCGAATTTGCTTTTCAGCTCCTTGCTGCTGTCACACGCGCCCGTCCGTGTCCCCAAGGGTTCTTTTTTTGCTCCCGCCCGATCCGCGGCGCTCGGTGAGAGCCGCCGCCAACCAGAGAATCTCGGCGGGGTGGGCGGGGCCGGAGCGGGGGCGGGCGCTGTGTCGGGCCCGCCGGCGCCGCGCCGTGAGGTG
>NW_026623498.1:721692-727122 GCF_030028575.1 Malurus melanocephalus | reverse complement strand
CCCGCTGTCCCCAGCCCATCCCTGCTGTCCCCATCCCTGCCCCGCTGTCCCCAGCCCGGTTCCAGTGTCCCCAGCCCCTCCCGCTGTTCCCAGCCCGGTTCCAGTGTCCCCAGCCCGGTTCCAGTGTCCCAAGCCCGGTCCCTGCGGGTGCTCGGGGCTGTGACAGCCGCTGTCGCTGTGTGAGCTCATCCCTCGCGTTCCTTTCGCTGCCCACGCACGGGGTGATTTTCTCCCGGTTCTCCTGTGCTGCTTCTGCAGGGTTTTGGAAGCTGCTGCTGTCACGATGCTGGGGCCAGAGCACATGGAGTGAGGCTGAGTCAGAAACAGAAGGGCCAAACACGAACTGGTGTATCTCTCAGCCTGCTTTTGATGTGAGTCTCCTCATTAAAGCTCTGGCTTTTCCAGAAGCTGATGGTGAGGTTGTTCCTGCTCTCATGTTTGCATATGCAGAAGATCAGTGTGGTTTCCACAGTTCTCAAAGAATCTCAGAACCCTTTCCTTCATGTGTTACCTGTGCAGAGCCCCATAGGAGCCCCAGGCCATGCTCCATTTATCATAGAATTGTAGAATATCTTCAGTTGGAAGGGACCCACAAGGATCATCAGAGTCCAGCTCTTTTGGCTGTACATCTGTAAATTATTTTTCAGTGGGGATATAACAATRACAAAACATGTATTTTTCGTTTTTTCCATAAAGACCTGAAATGAGCTCCTGTCGAACAGGAGCTCCAGTGGCTGTTCAAGGGAATGCACAACCTGGCTGCTGGGCAAAGCTCTACATGTTTTATGTGGACCAGGCCCAGGAGTCTTTTCCTGAAGCCTGACTGAGTAACTTTGTTCTGGCATGCTGGGGGATCTGTGGATTATTATTTTTTTAATGTGAGCAGTGGTGATTCTCTGATATGAAAACAGCAAACAAACACTGCTGGGTTTACTGAGCTTTTCTTCACAGTGCAACTCAATATTTTGCAACAYTGGGGGGGTTGTGAAACCGGCTTTCCGTTGGTTTGGGAATACACGTGACTGCAGCTGAATCTGCCAGGAATTTCCTTGGCCATTTCTGTCCTTTCTGTGGGTCTGGAGAAGTGACCCAGACCCTCCCCATTCCACACAGGGTCCCTGTCCCTGGGCTGCAACCTCACAGGGGCTGCCAGGGTGCCACGGGCAGTGTGTCATTTGCCTCTGGTTCCTGGAACAAAGGTTGCTCAAGAAGTGCAAACACCACTTTATTGAACTGAGAAACTTTTTTATTTGTGTTATAACCCCACAGCAAGGGGAAGGGAAGCCAAATAATCATTTATACTGCAGGTAGAAGCTTAGAAGCCAGGCTTGTGACCCTTTGCAGCTGCCAAAGTGGGTTTGTGGAGCTTAAACAGCAGGGAGAGAAGGGAGGGAGGGGATGGCCAGGGCTGGAGAGAGAGGAGCTCAGCTCACAGAGTGCCCTGCACCTTGTAACTCTCTGGAGCAGGGATTGCCACACGTGCCCCTGTTCCTCCTGCTCACAAACAGCAGCCAAAGGCTCCAGCACCGCCTGTGGGGTTGGCCTGAGCGCTGGGGTGTGCTGGGAYGTTGCTGACTCGGGCACATTGGGTTTTTTCTCTGTTGTAATTGGGTGTTTCCTGTCATTTGCCAGGAAGGGAACAACCTCCTCATCTGCCCTGTGCACCCCAGAGACACTCGTCACAGGAGGAGGGAGGCCGTGCACAGGAAACATTTCCAGCTGCTTTTGCCACCATGGTCTGGAAAGCTCCTGTGCTACAGGTGAGTCTGCTGGAGAGAAACAGGATTTTTACAGATCAGTTCAAGCTGCAGGCAGGGAGAGGTACCCGCGTGTTCCTTGTAATTATTTATGAGTTATCCTCATTTATTTACCAGAGCTCAAAGTTTTTGGAGAAGTTAATAACCTTGCATGCTGTGAAGGCTCTGGTCTAACTAAACACTGTTTCAGAAAGGGAAATGAGGGGACTGAGCCAGTGTGAGAGCTGCTGAAGTGATACCTGGTGTCATGAGACAGCAAAACAGTTTAGTCACCCATGCAGCAGTGACTAAACATCTCTTCAGTGACTTTACCTCTCTTGAGATGCAGTCATGGCTGTGTTTCAAGGGTGTAGGAGGCAAACGTGCCATTTCTCTTAAAAACAACTTTATTTTGAATAAATAAGTGTGAGCAAAAAGGCTTTTGGGCCTGGCTGGAGTGGTTTGAATAGGCACTGAGCGGAGAAGGCCAGAACAGAACCTGCTCTGCAGTGGTGGAGGTGGCAGGAGGCAGAGCACAAACCCAGGTTGTTTTTGGAGACAGCAGTGTCCCAGCAGCTCATGAGAGCCCAGTTCAGTGGTGGTGCACGAGTCATTGGGTGACACAAGAAGAGCCTGGGACAGGGTCCTGTTTGTCCCTGAGCTGTTCTGGCAATATTGACATGAAGCCACGCCAGGACAGCGCAGCACTGTTTGAGCAAAGTCCCAAACAGGAGGTTGGGAACAGGATTCAGGGTGCAGCACGTGTGCTTAGGGGCAGGAAGGTGTGCTCAGGGGCAGGAAGGTGTGCTCCTTTGTAGCCAGCTCTGGGATTTGTATGAAAATGGGTTTTTCAGTGTAAGGCACTGACACCCCTCGTTAACTCAGCTCTGGGAACAGTGCTCGTGCTGACCAAAGACCTTCAGCACACACTGCCCTCCACTCCTGGTGTGCAGGAGGAGGCTGCAGACCTGTCCAGAGCCCAAATTGCTGCCTTGGTTCAGATCATGGAAGGGAGGAGAGGCTGTGAGGTGGAGAATCCATGCAGAAGAAAGCAGGTACCTTGTGCTGTGTTTTGCAGTGCCACAACATGGCTTGATTTTGGTTTTTATTCCCAACCTGCAGTGTTCCTGGCTCCATCTCTTCTCCCCCAAGATGCTGGGAAGGGTCCTGTGCACGGTGCTCTTCATGGGAGTCTTCCCATCGCCAGCTGAAGCATCTCAGGGCCACATCTCCGTGATCTTGCTGGGAGCCACGGGCGATTTGGCCAAGAAGTATTTGTGGCAGGGTCTRTTCCAGCTCTACATGGACCAAGTGAGCAGCGGCCACAGCTTCACATTCCACGGGGCTGCCCTGGCAGCGGTGGAGCCGGGCCAGAGGAGGATGTTTGACGTGCTCAAGAGGCTCTCCTGTCCCCCGGACGAGGCTCCCGACCGCTGCGCCGTGCTCAAGGACCAGTTCCTGAAGCTGAGCCAGTACCACCAGCTGAAGAGTGCYGAGAACTACACAGCTCTGAGCAGGGAGATCGAGAGCCTGCTGGCMCAGGAGGGGCTGCACGAGGCCGGCAGGATTTTCTACTTCTCGGTGCCGCCGTTYGCCTACACGGAGATCTCCCGGCACATCAACAGCAGCTGCCGGCCGCCCGCCGGCGCCTGGCTGCGCGTGGTGCTGGAGAAACCCTTCGGCCACGACCTGCCCTCGGCCCAGCAGCTGGCAACCCAGCTGGCCAGCTTCTTCAGGGAGCACGAGATGTACCGTGTGGACCACTACCTGGGCAAGCAGGTGAGCGGCACGGCCCCGCCAGGCTGGGGGGCTCAGGGAGTGACACTGCGGGGTCAGTGTACACTGAGAGAGCCTTGTTCTGCTCCCAAAGGCAGGCAGAGCCTCTCGCTGTGCTCCAGAGCTTCCTGCACTCCTGTTACTGTGTGCTGTGCTGCTGTCCCTGCTCCGGGAGAGCTGGGGGAAGGTGCAGAGCAGAGCGGGGGCTGCAGAGCTGCAGGATTGCCTCCTGTTGGAGTGAGTGAGCCTGGGCTGCAGAGCTGCAGGATTGCCTCCTGTTGGAGCAGGGCTGTGCTCTGTGTGCCTCAGTAGGGCTGCAGGAATGCAGAAATGCCTCTGTTGGAGCAGGGCTGCTCTCTGTGTTCCTCAGCAGAGCTGCAGGATTGTCTCCTGTTGGAGCAGGGCTGCTCTCTGTGTTCCTCAGCAGAGCTGCAGGATTGTTTCCTGTTGGAGCAGGGCTGCTCTCTGTGTTCCTTAGCAGAGCTGCAGAAATGCCTCTGTTGGAGCAGGGCTGTGCTCTGTGTGCCTGAGCAGAGCTGCAGGAGTGCAGGATTGCCTCTGTTGGAGCAGAGCTATGTTCCTCAGCAGAGCTGCAGAGCTCCTCTGCTCCCCTCCCCAAGGTCAGGGTTGGGTTTCGCTGAGGAAGCAGTGCCTCTCCTCTCACAGCTCTCCCATCTCGTTCCACACGGCCTCTCTGCTTAGCCATGGCTTCTGAAAGCGCCTCTTCATTTGATATGATAAGGAGCTGATGGGATGTCAGCTCTGGGGGATACTCAGGGGGAGGTTTCTTCATGCCCTGGGCTGCACTCTGGGCTGGAAGGATTGTGTGCTGCAGGTACAGCTGGGGATGTGGAGCTGCTCTGTCCCAGAGGGAGGGTGCTCAAGGACGTGCCATCCTTGTTCCACACMATTGTGATCCACGTTTGAGAGGGGCCTGTCCCAGCCATGGCACTCTGGCCAGGTTTTACTGAGGAGTTTGGTCTCCACTAAGAGGGGGCATTTCTTCGGTTTTGTTTTTTGGGGTTTATTTTATCTCCCCAAAAAAAGCAGATGGCTTTAGTGCTGTAAGCATCTGAACTGATGTCTTTCAGTGCTTTGGAACCTTACATGAGTCCCAGATGATCTGACTCAGCCCTTTGTCCTCTGACAGACATAAACTGAGTGCTCTGCAGTTTGTAGTTCAGCCTTTTCACACGAAACCTCAAAATGCCTCAGAAAGACCTTTAATGTCTTCTCTGGACAGTCACTGACCCCACTGTGCCTCACTGCAGGCTCTCCTGCTGCTTTTCCCTTCTCTGACCCRCTCTGCTCTGCTGCCTGCACAGGACACTGAGGCAGAGACCCTGTGGGAATCTGCTGAGGTTTTATTGGGTCTTTGATTTTCCCCTTCACAGGCTGTGGCCCATATYCTGCCTTTTCGGGATCAGAACCGCCACTTTCTGGATCCAATTTGGAACCGACATCACGTGGAAAGAGTGGAGGTTGTCCTGAAGGAGACTGTGGATGCTAAAGGTTGGTGAGGTGGACAGAGAATTGGCATTAATTACGGGGAGGTGGTCCTTGAGGTGGTGCTGGTGCAGAAATAAAAAAGGAACAGATGGATGGTGTGTTGGTTCCTGGAAATAGAGAGGGACTGTTTTACACTTCCTGTGCTGGAGACTGCCTCACTTCCAGGTGGTGCTGCTGCCTCTGAGGAAAAATTCCATTTGCAGTTTGTCTGGGAGCAGGGGCAGAACCTCCCATTTTCTGCTGCAGAGCTCTGGGGGCATTGCTGACCTTTCTGCCCTAATTCTTGGTAAACAGCCCTGGATTTGGAACTGATGCAGTCTGAGGCCACTTGAGTGCAGTGCAGCAGTAACGTGGTTGGTGTGACAACAGCGCTTTGGTGCTGCTGTCCTGTCACACTCACCCCAAGAGT
>NW_026623498.1:711887-721237 GCF_030028575.1 Malurus melanocephalus | reverse complement strand
CAGCTCCTGCCTGGCTGTTCCTGAGCCAGGCCCAGGGGTCACTCTGCCTTTGGCTGCCTGTTCCATCCCCGCCTGACTGCAGAGGGACAGTGCCAGCCGGGGTGGCAGCCGCTCCTGCTGAAGGACACGGCTGCACTGCCTCCCTGCAATGCTGCAGCTCCTCTCTGCAGTGCTCAGCACAAAGCAGCTGGCCAGGACTGCACCCGCAGCACTCGGGGCATGGCAGGTGCCCACTGCTGCAGCAGCAGGATTGCTTCCCTGCTCCCTGCAGCTCTGCCTCCCTCCCTGTGCCACCACAAACTCCATCAAGGAGCTTTTACCAAACTGGGAGCACACCTGAGCCTGTTTGTGGGAGAGGGATGCACTGCAGAGGGGTTTGGGGAGAACAGGGCTCTCTGTGCCCTCCCCTCCCTGAACAACTTTGTCATTTTTCATTTTGTGTCTTTTGTCCGCTGTGCAGCTCTACAGCTCGTGGGCTGGCTCMCAGCAAGTCTGCAGCATTGATTAGGTTAATGAATGTGCCTTTGGATTAGAGCAGGGGAGATAAATTAYCATCAACAGGGGCAGCCTGTGGTCGTGATGCAGCTGCTGGTGACACACAGCCTTGAGTCACTCCAGCAGTGAGGCACTGTCCTTGTCCCCTGCTCCCACCTGCAGCAGGAGCCAGCCAGGGAAAGGGAAACAGAGCTTTGTGCACGAAATTTTGTCTCCCAAGGGCATGGCTCAGCCAGAGCCTTCTGGGGGCAGGAAGAACATCCAGTCCTGCTATGAGCAGGGTCAGCTTTCACCAGGACAGGCTGCCCAAAGCTCTGGCCAGCAAACCCGTGTGGTGGTGGGGCATCCACAGCCTCTCTGGGCTCGGTGGCTGCTGGGGGCACAGGAGCTGTGCTCTGCTGGCACTGGGGCACAAAGCAAAGCCAGGGAGCCCCAGCAGCTGACCAGCACTCCCCTCCCTGTGCTCCAGGCCGCACCAGCTTCTACGAGCAGTACGGGGTGATCCGGGACGTGCTGCAGAACCACCTGACCGAGGCCCTGCTCTTCCTGCTCATGGAGCTCCCAGCCAACGTCAGCAGCGCCCAGGACGTGCTGCAGCACAAACTGCAGGCGCTGCAGTCCCTCTGGGAGCTGGAGAGGAGCAGTGCCGTGCTGGGCCAGTACCAGGCCTACCACAGCCACGTGCAGGAGGAGCTGCAGGAGGCGCGGGACCGTGTCAGCACCACACCGACCTTCGCAGGTGAGCCTGGGCTGGGCAGGGCAGCGCTGGGGAGGGAGGAGCTGCATGGCTCTGCATCCCTCTGCACCTCTCTGCACCCCTCTCTACAGCTCTGCACAGCTCTGCACCCCTCTGCACCCCTCTGCTGACTGACCAGGCACAACCCTGCTGTCCTGGCAGGTCACTGATGATCCGGGGAATGGGAACATGAGAGCTCAGTCCATTACAAGGTCTCTGCGTTACTGTTAGAAATGGCCTGGAAACTCCTTTGTGTTTTCATGGAGTTGCTCTCTGCAGCTGAGGGGCAAAGCTGTGCAGTTCTCTGTGATGAGTGAAGCACGAGGCCCTCTCTGGCCATGCTTTGTGTGGTGTGGGGTGGGTGATGGTCATCCCCAGGGGTGCTGCTGTCCAGCTGTGGGGTGGGTGATGGTCATCCCCAGGGGTTCTGCTGTCCGGGTGTGGTGTGGGGTGGGTGATGGTCATCCCCAGGGGTTCTGCTGTCCGGCTGTGGGGTGGGGTGGGTGATGGACATCCCTCTGTCCCGGTGCAGTCTCTGAGGTCTCTGTCCTTGCAGGGGTGCTGATCCGCAGTGACAGCCTGCGCTGGGAGGGGGTCCCGTTCCTGCTGACGTCCGGCAAGGCTCTGGAYGAGCGGGTGGGCTACGCCCGGGTGCTGTTCAGGAACAGGGCCCACTGCCCCCAGAGCGGGACCCTGCGGGATGGGGGGCACAGCCCGTGCAAACCCCGGCAGATCATCTTCTACTTCGGGCACGGTGCCCTGGGCAGCCCGGCGGTGCTGGTCAGCAGGAACCTCTTCCGGCCTGTCATGCCCAAGGACAGCTGGAAGGAGGCAGAGGCTCGCTCTGACCTGCACATCTTCGGGCAGCCGCTGTCGGATTTCTACGTGTACAGCCCCGTGAGAGAGAGGGACGCCTACTCCGTGCTCATCTCCAACATCTACCACGGCAGGAAGGATTCCTTCATCACCACGGAGAGCCTGCTGGCCTCCTGGGCCTTCTGGACGCCTTTGCTGGACAGCACGGCTGGCCAGCAGCCACGCCTCTACCCCGGGGGCGTGGAGAACCAGCAGCTGCTGGACTTTGAGATGGTGAGCGGGGCGGCGGTGGCGTTCAGCACGGCAGAGCCGGCTCAGCTGCTGGAGCCTGACCCCCCCAAGCCCAGCGAGTTCAGAGCCATCCAGCCCCAATTCCGGCAGAGCCCGCTGGTGGCGGCCTGGCCCGAGGAGCTGATCGCCCGGCTGGCGGCCGACATGGAGGCGGCGGCGCTGGGCAGCGTGGGGCACACGGGGCAGTTCCACGTGGCACTCTCAGGTGGCTCCAGCCCCGTGGCCTTGTTCCAGCGCCTGGCCCGGCACCACGGCGGCTTCCCCTGGCGGCACACGCACGTGTGGCTGGCGGACGAGCGCTGCGTGCCCCTGAGCCACGGCGACTCCAACTTCCAGAGCCTGCAGCGGCACCTCCTGCACAGCGTCCGCGTGCCCTACCTCAACGTGCACCCCATGCCCGTGCACCTCAACCGCCGCCTGTGCGTGGAGGAGGACGGTGGCACACAGCTCTACGCCGCCGACATCGCTGCCCTGGTGCACAACGCCAGCTTTGACCTGGTGCTGCTGGGCGTGGGCACGGACGGGCACACGGCCTCGCTGTTCCCCGGCTCGGACAGCGGCCTGGACGGCGCTGCCACCGTGGTGCTGACCGAGAGCCCGCTCAAACCRCACCAGAGGATGAGCCTGAGCCTGCCCCTCATCAACAGGGCCCRGCGTGTGTTCGTGCTGGTGCTGGGCAAGGGCAAGCGCGACATCACCGCGCTGCTCAGCAGGGTGGGCCACGAGCCACACAAGTGGCCCATCTCGGGTGTCCGGCCCAGCTCCGGCCAGCTGGTGTGGTACATGGACTACGAGGCTCTGCTGGGCTGATGCCATCAGTGCCCRTCCTGCCATGGCTGCGTGCCCTTCACAGCTGGGATTGTCCTGCACAACGTCAGCAGCTCCGTCCCTGACACCCAGCCAGCCCTCAGGGACATCCATGGCCTGCAGCAGCAGCTCCTATGACACCTGGAGAGCCTTTGGGGACATCCATGGCCTGCAGCTCCATCCATGACACCTGGACAGTGTTCAGGGATATCCATGGCCTGCAGCAGCAGCTCCTCTGACACCTGGCCAGCTTTCAGGGGACATCCATGGCCTGCAGTCCTGTCCCTGTAGCCTTTGGGGACATCCATGGCCTGCAGCTCCTCTGACACCTGGACAGTGTTCAGGGACATCCATGGCCTGCAGCAGCAGCTCCTATGACACCTGGAGAGCCTTTGGGGACATCCATGGCCTGCAGCTCTGTCCCTGTAATCTTTGGGGACATCCATGGCCTGCAGCTCTGTCCCTGTAGCCTTTGGGGACATCCATGGCCTGCAGCTCCTCTGACACCTGGACACATTCAGGGACAACCATGGCCTGCAGTTCCATCCATGACACCTGGACACATTCAGGGACAACCATGGCCTGCAGCTCTGTCCCTGTAGCCTTTGGGGACATCCATGGCCATCCTGCAGCTCCTCTGACACCTGACCTGGTGGCAGCTGGGCTCAGTGTCCAGCTCAGCAGGAACCAAAGGCCCAGGGCAGCGTTTCTGGTTCTGCTCTGGCCTCTGACCAAGACTGGACAAATGACCTCACCTTGAAGTGCCTCAGTTTCCCTGTCAGGCCTTTGTGCTTATTGGCATGTAACTACCTCACAGGCACTATGGGACACCTGGTAAATCAACTGCCTGCCAAATTCTTCTGAATTTTCTCTAATTCTCAGGCTAAAAGACAATAACAGCGTGTTCATCCCCTGCCCTGCTCAGTCTGGCACCCCCAGACCCTGATGGGGGATTTGTTTGGGGCACTGCCTCCCTGGGCAGATTCTGCCCTTTTTGGGGGTTTTGTGGCCGGGTTTGGTGCCCCAGGATCTGCTCCTTTCTGGAGGAAGGTGAGCACTGCAGGGATTCTCTGAAATAACCCTTTGGTGGCTGAGCCCTGCAAACCCTGGCTCCAAAATTCACCACAGCGTGCAGAGCAAGGTGCTCCAGGTTTGGTACATCCATAAACTCAAACATTCCTCTTCCTTTGAAACAAAAATATCCACATTAACTTCATTCCAGTTCTTTTGTGTTGGGTGTGGGGGAACAAGTTTTGATGAAAAWCTGACCTATGTGAGAGTGACTGTATTGTTGTGAATAACAGAGTTTATTCCTGTTTTACGGGTGACTGTGGCATTGGTGTTTGCTTTTTTTTGCACTTTCTTGGGAATACTTGGCTGGCACATCTTGAAATAAAAGCTGGGAGGTTTATTTGCACTTTTAAGTAAGCACATGGGTTTTGTTTTGTTTTGTTTTGTTTTTTTTCCCAGGGAGGCACTGTTCTTTCCAGATGAAAATAGGATTTATTTGTGAAGCCTCAGTCTAGTGGGTCTACCCAAAATTCATTCTCGATTTTATTAAAATCCATTAGAAATTTTTACATTTTCCTTGGTGAACGGAGCTATCTGGGTTGTTTGGGGGATTTTTTTAGAACTGTATTTTTTCCTTCACAGAGACAATTCCTGTTAAACTCTTTAATACTTAACATTTGCTAAATAAAAACCAAATATTTTGGAATATACAAAATTTATGRCTGGAAAGAGAGAGACWGGATGGGAAGAAGGGTTAAATGAGCAACAAATCCAATCAGGAGGAATGGTAGCAATCCACTGGGCTGTAGGCCAAGGAAGCAATGCTATTTTTATTTTGTGAAAGTTATTAATAGAAGGTGTGCACCTTCTTGAGAGCTTGGATTAACCTTCCTTTGCAAAAGCAGCTCCATGGAGTAACTTCTTACGGTCTGTTTCTCCCGTAAGTGATTATTGATAACCAATTTTTATTAATTTTTTTAATGTCAAGTGCATTCCTACAATTCAATRGTATGATAATGTTATACAGAAAACTTAACACTGGAAATAATTCATTTTTCACTTCAATTTTTATAAATCAAMTAGTAAAGTCCTGTGATTCTTTTAATACTGTTTAATGAATAAAGAGTTATATTTATAAGAAATGGATAGTTTTTATCAAGAAGTGTCTTTTAGTTTCTTCCACAGATGGGTGTTCACTCTGAGGCTTTCCCTGTGCCCTGGTGGGTGAAGTTTTAGAGTTTTGGTTGTGCAGAGTGGACAGTGTCGCTGCAGTGTGAAATGCTCACTCTGACTCTTGGTTTTTTTGGCGTCTCCTCCAGACAAGGGCAGGACTTTCCAAAACAAGGAGCAGCCAAAGCCTTTTAAGGTGAGCAGATGGAATCACCCAGTGCAGTGCAGGGTCCTGGCAGTGTCAGGCTTTGGGAAAGGCTCCCCTGATCCACATTTACTGCATTTCCCGAGCTGCATTTCCATGGGTGCTGTGTGATAACAGTTTATGGAACTGCCCCTGTAACCAGAATTATTCATCTGTGAGCTCTCAGGGTCACGGCCAGAGCCGTGCCAGGGCCGTGCCAGAACTGTGCCAGAACCATGCCAGGGCCGTGCCAGAACCGTGCCAGGCCCGTGCCAGAACCGTGCCAGGCCCGTGCCAGAACCGTGCCAGGCCATGTCAGAGCCATACCAGAGCTGTGTCAGAGCTGTGCCAGAACCGTGCCAGAGCATGTGGCCAGAGCCATGTCAGCACCGTGCCAGGGCCGTGCCAGAGCCGTGCAAGAACCGTGCCAGAGCCATGCTAGGGCCGTGCCAGAACCGTGCCAGAACCGTGCCAGAGCTGTGTCAGAGCTGTACCAAAGCCGTGCCAGGCCATGCCCTGCAGCTGCTCCCCGCCGTGCCAGAGCCGTGCCGTGCCAGAGCCATACCAGAGCTGTACCAAAGCCATGCCAGGCCGTGCCGTGCCAGGCCATGCCAGGCCATACCCTGCAGCTCCTCCCCGCCGTGCTGCCCCCGCTCTCTCGCAGCCTCTGCAGCGATTCCCGCAGCAGCTCCGGCCCCGCGGCGCTCSGAGCAGACATCGCCTCATTTTTTCCTTCAACAGGGCTCCCTTTCTGCAGGCACCTCCCGGCACAGAACAATCCGGCTCTGTGTGGCTGCTGCTGAAACGGGAGCTGTGCACGGCCACAAGCTCGGCAGGATCCTTCCTCTGCATCCCAGGCTATTTTTAAACGAGGTTCCGGCGTTGTTTTCATGTTTTGCTTTTCTTGGGTGGGTAGGAAGGAGGGCTGGCAGAGTGTTCAGAGTGTCTGRAGGTTTCTCTCGGTGAGATGTGAGGGAGGCTGGAATGGGAGCTCAGATCTCTGGGAGCTGCAGCCTGTACCAAGTTCGGGATATTTGCCCACATGAAGAAGGGAAACCTGGAGTTAGAGGATGGGGAAAAGGCAGYTTGCACCCGAGGAGAGGGAGGAAATGGGAGGAAGAGACCAAATAATCTGTGTCTGTCTGAGGTGTGCAGGTGGGATGGACCTGACTAGTGTTGAACAGCTTAATTTGGAAAAGGTAAACAGTCTGCAGCAAGAGGGAGGGATGAAAAGCCAAGGGCGACAAGGATCCATCTGATTCGAGTCCTTGTCCAGCCTCCCCTCGCCTCTCCCCASGCAGCAGCAGTAGATGAGCTCCGAGTGAAGGTTGGAAGGGGCTGGGGAGTGGCTGCAGGACAGCTCTGTCCCCCGTGTCCCGATTGTCGCATTGTTGATCGCAGCAGCCCGAGTCCTTGCGGGACCGGCAGCGGTGGGATCCCTGCAGCCCGTGCTGGCTCCTGTCCCCTCGGTGTGCGGGCAGAGCCTGCCGGACACTGCCATGGTCCAGACTCTGCTCTGGCCATGGCCCAAGGCTCCGGCTCTCAGAGCAGGGCTSTGTTTGCGGAGGGCATCGCTCCGGGCGGTGCCTTCCCTCTGTCCGGGAACTCTCCCGGTTCGCAGCTCCGGAGCCGCCTGTGCCAGCAGCAGAGGGTGCTGCGAGCCCGTCCTGAGGAGCTGCTGGAGCCGCCGTTCCTGCCCTTCTCATCCCTGCGCATCCCATCCCATCCCATCCCATCCCATCCCATCCCATCCCATCCCATCCCATCCCATCCCATCCCATCCCATCCCATCCCATCCCATCCCATCCCATCCCATCCCATCCCAGCCCTGCCCTGCCCTGCCCGAGGAGTTTTCCAGAGGCACGGACCTCTGGCACCAGCGCCCAGCGCAGACACGAATGTAAAGCAAATTACCTGGATTCTGTTTTTTTGTTTACATATATACAGGGTTTCGTTTCATTCCAAAGCCTCGTTTGCTCGTGTTGCAGCTGTGCTGAGTGTGCTGACATCTCAGCTCACAAGAAGGGACCAAAAGGAAATGACTTCTTCTTTTTCCGGCAAAGTGCCCCTGGGTGATGCTCCTTTCTTCTCTTCCATCCCACTCTCTTTCTCTCCCTTTCCACGCCATTTTCCAGCTGGGGAGGGTTGTTGATTGTCCTGGCAGCAGGCTTGGCAGGATTTCTGCTGTTTGCACAGCCCCTCTGGGCTGCTCTGGCTGTGTGGCCGCGCCTTACAGAGCTCATTGTTCGCTCTCTGTGCCATTGTCTSTGTCCATCCCCACAGGCACAGCCCGCATGCAGCACGGCCGTGTTTCTGTGTTTCCGGGCACAGCGATGCTCTCTCTGTCTGTCCCCTGCTCTCCCCAGGGCACAGAGAGCTCCGGGCTTTCTGTCTGTGTGATTTTGCACATCCCCTCGCGGTGCAATAGGATCCCCGGCACCTCCTGCTGCAAGGGCAGCGTCAGGCAGGCACAAAGCACATCCACAGCGTCTGCTCCAGCCCAGAGTCTGTGCTGGGAGCCCAAAGGGTTTAAATCTTTACCTTCAGACATCCGAAAGGGTCCCAGTTCTCTGAAGGTGGGTGTTTATCCCCTCCCTCACCCCAGAGCTAATCTACAGAGCTGAACGCTGACCACCAGAAAACAGGCATGCCAGCCTTCTAAGAACCGGTGTAACTACGTTGTAAATCAATGCATGGCCCATGAAATGTGTCCAGAAGTCTGTTGAGCTCTCAGCAGAATATAACTTCTCTTCCCCCAGAGATCCAGCACACACATGCACCCAGGAATCGCCTTCCCCACCACTCACTACTCACTCCCTACGAGAACAGCCAGGGGAAAAAAGGCTGAGGATCCTGGCTAATTAAAATGTAGGTAAGGAAAAGGCACTTGCATATTTATGGTCGAGCCTTGTTTGAATGAGGTCCCCGTGCTGGAAATGGAATTCAGCTGAGACGAAAGCAAAGTCCTCTGGAAGCAGAGGCACAAAAATGAGGACACGTGAATTAAATGTGCTCTTTTTTCACGTGTGACCCAAGATCATTAGTGACGGGAAACACCGAGACCCATTTCCATATCCAATCCCAAAAAAACAATAATTCCAGCAGCATGCAGGGGCATTCATTCCACACTGACTCAGATGGCAGGCTGCCACCTCCTGAATCATTCATACCACTTCCTGCAGCTCTTAGGTGGTCCTTGGAGGTATCCCRTGCAATATGGCTCGCTGAATTTATGACAATCCACTGGTTTACAGCTGTAAGCAGTATGGCTACAAAACAACCCCTTTTGTCTGGAAACACTGAAAAATGAATCATCTCAAATCTACCGGGTAGATTTGCCCAAAGAGTTGCTTTTGAATGAAGACTGAAATKAACAGATTTGTACTTCCCTGCTTTATTTCGGTAAACAAATGAGTCTTTATAAGCAAACAGACATTTACCGGAGTGACTGAAACAAATCACAGAATCACAGAATCAGGTTGGAAAAGACTTCTGAGGTCATCGAGTCCATTCTGCGACACAGAGCGTGGCACAGCACGCCACGGCTGTTCYTGAAACACYWCCAGGCACGGKGACTGCAGCACCTCCCCGGGCAGTGTCTGATCACCCCACACGTGAAAAAATGCGGAGCACGGTGTGAATGTGCGGACACCGAGGATGCGACCACCAGCGAGTGACGCGGAGATCCCAGCGCCACGGCGGGGACTCGCCGCTATTTTTAGATGTTCCTGGAGCGAGCGTGGCAGAGCAGCGCTAAACAAGCCCAGATTTCACCCAGAAACGGTGCCGGCTGCCGGGCGGGGATGGTCACCGGGGCCACCGCTCCAGAGCCCCGCGATG
>NW_026623498.1:708858-710083 GCF_030028575.1 Malurus melanocephalus | reverse complement strand
TTTTTTTTTTTTTTTTTCCATGATAGCAGTGCAGGATGGATCTATGAACCTTTTGTCCCAGGAGTAATCTGTGTTTTTTCCCACCCCTCTAACATCTGATTTCTACACCAGATGCATCGCTGCAAAGCTCAGTAGCACACAGAGCTCAGTCTGGCTGGTGCATCACCAGGACCAAACTGTGAGGAGCCTCCAGTGCCTTACAGGTAGAGAGGTCTGGCTCTGGGATGGGCAGAGTAGCTCTCCCAGCCTAAAGGGAAGGCTGTTTCTGTGGTGAGTTAATAAAGGAACAGCCAGGAATGTGATGTGCTGCTGTTCACACAGGGAATGGCAGTGCTGGGAAGCCCCAAAGTGGAGGAGCATCTTCCCTGCCCGAGCAGTGGGAGCTGCCCTGTCCCCTCCGTGCCCTGTCCCCTCCGTGCCCTGTCCCCTCCGTGCCCTGTCCCCTCCGTGCCCTGTCCCCTCCCTGCTCCCTGGCCCTGCCCTGGCTCTCCGGTTGTGATGATGGATGCACAAAGCACAATTTACTCTTCTTCCCCTGTAAAGGCAGAGGATGAGCTCCAGCAGTGAATTCCTCAGGGGATATTGGGCTGTTGCAGTACATCAGCAGCAGCCTTTGCAGCCTCTCTCCTCTGCTCTAGAGGTTACTCAAGTGCACTATAATGTGCTCGGGAGCTTGTTTGTAAACTTRTGCTGGCTCCTTCTGAGCCATGGGCTCGTGTTCCAGGAACTGGCCAGCTGATCCTGCTGCATTTGTGTGCAGTCACTCACTGCTGGATGTGGGGAATGGCCTCTGCTTGTTGCTCTGCTGTGTCTGGGTTTCTTTTTCACTTGGCCYCTATTTCCTTTCCTCAGAAAAAGTGAAAGCAAGTCTGCAAGAGCTGCTTGTCTTGGGAGGGCTAATTAAGAATTCATTCAGTTACTGGAATTAAGAATCTGKAGCTAATGAGCCAATGAGGACACCGTGCCAGGGTTTGTGACTGAGTGCAGACAGTGCTGACAGATAATACTGCAAGTCACAATGTGGTTTTTGRAGAATATAAGATGTGTAGTAGAGGATGTTCTGTGGCTGTCTGAGCCTTGTGTCTCAGTCAGTTTTGTGGCTGATGGCCCTGAATGCACTGGAACTGGCACCTAAGAGGCCAATGCTTGTGATTGTGGGYTTTAACATTTTGTACTTGCTGAGTCTGGAGTGTCCGAGGGCTCGTGCTGACCTGGGGTGAGGATT
>NW_026623498.1:702108-707509 GCF_030028575.1 Malurus melanocephalus | reverse complement strand
TTGGGCCTGCCTTACCTGGCAGAGCATTGCACAAACAGCTGACTGCACCTGCAGGATCTGTGCTGACCAGCTCAGCTCTGCTGTGAGTTTCCCAAGGCTGCTGTCTGGAGCTGCCTGCTGTATTTTCAGGTGTGTGATGGATCTCATACCCACAGCTCCATTTGCCAAGTCCCAAGGCAGACAGCAGCTGTTTTCAGACAAAGCTGTGATGCCTGCAGAAGAGAAGTGAGTAAGTGTCTGGTTCCAGGCTGCAGTCACCGGGTTCCTCTGCTGGTGGCCTTTGCAGAGTGAGCTCATGTCAAGGTGTTGACTCACTTCCAGTTACTGCTCTGCTGTGGGCAGCACAGAAATCTTCCCTTGASYTGCTCCATGTGAGTAACTGCTTGAGCTGCCTCTGTTTCCATCAGTAATTGCTGGGGGAAGGGTGCAGTTGTCCTTAGCAGAGATGGGGTCCTACAGGTGATGGCCAAATACTCTGCTGGGTGTGAGAAAATACAGCTRAAAAATAATAGTTTCCAAGCACATGGTGGGGAAAATGTGCCACTGTTAATTGTGGTTTCCCATGGACTACTAAAGCATATATTCTCTTTTAACTCTGTACTGCTCTGCCCTTCAAGGCAATGCTGTGGCATCTCCTGGGATAAAGTAAATTGGTCTGTGGCATTGGTCACAAAATTCTCTTGCACACTAAGTGGAAATAGAAAATAGAAAAATCCTCATTCTGGGTGTTAATTGGATACAGGAACTGCTTTTATCTGTAGCTGTGAGGTGGCACAAGCTGCCTGAACTCTGGAGTGTCTGAAGGAAGGAAATACAAAACTAAAATGTAAAATTGGTGTGAAGTGGGTGTGTGTGGAGATCCACCCGCAGCGTGCAAAGGCAGCTGAGCCATGGACCATGCCCTGCTCTGGGGCTGCCATGGGTGAAGCTGTGCCAATCCTGGGGTCTCTGGGGGATGCAGGGTCTGCAGAGGCTCCTCTGGGGAAGGAGGAGAGGGAAGGAGCTCCTCAGCACACCCAAAGTGTCCTTGGGTGCCTGGGGAGCAGCTGCTGGGGCTGTGGGTGCTCAGTGCTGTCTCCTTTTGTTGGGGACAGCTCTTTGTCACACACTGGGGACAGCTCTTTGTCACACACTGGGGACAGCTCTTTGTCACACACTGCCTGTGAGTGCTGTGACAGTGCAGAGCCTTGCAGGGCAGCTGGTGCTTGTGGTGCTTGTGGCAGGCTGACAGTGTTTTGTGCCCCAGGGATTGTGGTTTGCAGGGCTGCAGGCCAGGGACAGCTGGGGATGCTCCTTCCTCCACATCTGCCTCCATGTGTGGCCTTGCTTCCATCCTYCCCTTGGCTCTGCAGTGTCCAGAAAGGCAGGGAATAACGTTGGGATGGATGTTAACACCAGGTTTGGTTTGGTGGGCTCATTCTGGCAGTGGAAAAGGTGGGAAATGTCATTTTATCTGTGCAGTGTGGAGGTGTCACAGTGAGGAGTGGGGCATTGAGCTATCAGTGTTCTGTTTGTGTGGGACATGCCATCCTCCCTCCTGGCTCTGTGTTGTACCTCAGCAGTGCTGAAGAGCAGAGGTTTTTGGATTCTCTTGTTCTGATCTAACAGAAAAACACCCACATGCCTCTGCCTCAGCTTTTTCCTTTAGTGCTGGAGGGTTTTGTCCAYTGATATTTCCTCTTCTCATGGCTCTGACAGTTTCTTGTGTTCTAGAACATGGGAAGGCAGATTTCAAGCTGAAGCTGCTGCTGGATAACAGTAAAACTTCCCCTGGGAGGAGAAAGTSTCAGGCTTCTGTCATCTCAGAGCTTTCTCTTTAAGGACAAAGCTTTTAATTTAAACAAACAAACAAAAAGACCCCAACAACCACCACCATGTGCTGATAGCAAAGTGAGAGCTTTGGGGCAGAAGGTGGGAATGTCTGAATGGAGTTACCAAAGGTGGCTTTTTTGTTTCAGCCTGGAAGGGGAATTTGCTGGAGCTCCTRAGTCGGAGCAGCTGTGTAGATGTTGCTCCAAACTGCTTTCTTTGGAGAGCTGGGGTGTTATCAAGTCAGGAATCTGTCCTGAGGAGATCCCAGATGGGGCCTTGACACCATAAATGTACAAAGGCACTCAGTTGCACAAAAACTGCAGAAACAACTTCGTTCTGAAGAACGTGAGCCACAGATGGTGAACGGCCAAAAAAAGCAAGCAAGGGGTAAGGCCAAGCCGTTCTCTACATGAGAAGGCTACATTGGTCTCAGATGTTTAGAAATTCTTGGTTTAAACTTCACTGTGGATGGCTAAAGCAGTGATTGCTGCTTTGTTCCACRCTGATCCCAGGGCAGAAATGCATTTGGGATGTGAAGATTCAGGAGGTGCCCACGTAAAGAAATGTGTAAATCCTGGTGAGTGAGCAGCTGGTGAGGGGCAGGCTGAACTGGGAGGATTCCTGTCACTGTCCCAGTTCCTGTAAACTCCAACAGCTGCAGAATAAACCTGGTGACCCTTGTTGGGCCTGTGTGAATCCAGAAAGTACCTGGCTGGATGCCTGTGGGCAGGAAATGCAGTGGCTTGGGCTGTGTTCTGGGGTTCTGTGATGGCACAGTCTGAGCTGTGTCCCCTCTGCAGTGTCTGTTGTCCCCCTGCTCCTGCTCTGGGGGTGTCCCCATGGGCTCTGGGGGTGTCCCTGTGCTTTGGGGTGTCCCCATGTGCTCTGGGGTGTCCCTGTGCTCTGCATCCCAACTGGAATCAATTGGGGCTGGGGGTGGCAGTGAATCAAACCATTGAACATTTGATCTCGGGGAGCCAGGGCTCTGCTTTCCYCTCTGCTGGCTCCCAGCAGAGCCAGGTGGCCACTGGATTTTGCAGGGTTTTGCAGGATTTTGCAGGATGAGACTGCAGAAAAGGCATCTCCTGAGTGCCCACAGTGCCCACGCTGGCCCAAATCTGCACTTTTGGCCCGAGTAACAATAACGTTAAATCCTGAGTAACAATAACATTAAATCCTGAGTAATGATAACATTAAATGTGAGGCTTTGTCCAGGTAATGTGATAGAGGCCGGTGTGACACGGAACTGGCTCTGCGAGAGGCACAGCTCAGTGTGTCACCATCAGGCTGGGAGGGGACACCCATGGCATTGATGCCAGGGACACTGGGCTGGGCTAGTGAGCATGGCCAGTGCTGGCCCACAGCTCCTGGGACAGCTCAGAGCACGGTGTCACTCGGGGGGTGACACACACCTCGGGGTGTTTGCTGCAAAGAGCTGCTATGGCTCTGCTGCTGGACCGAGTTTGTTCATTTTGGAATCAAATCCCTGCTGCTGGGTGCCACAGAGGTGYCAGGTGGAGGTGCTGGGGCCAAGGACAGAGCAGATGGCCCAGCAGGTGGCAGGGTGACAGCAGGGACAAGGTGGCTTTGTGGGTCCCTCAGTGGAGCTCTATTTAACCYACAGCTCTGATAGAAGAGCTGGGCAGTGCAGTTATCCGTGCTCAGATGAATTTCTGCAGGGTGAATATCTCCACAGCCCTACAGGGTGGTTTCAGTTTATGTTTGAGCAGTGGCAGTGCAATGAACTGACTGCAGGAATAAAACCACGAGGTGAGTTTAGTCTGGGGTGAGGTTTTGATGCAGGGAGATGCTTTGTTTGATGTTCCAGGCATTGGATATTCCGGACAGTTCACATCCATCCCATGTTTGGGAGGTTGTGGTGGCAGTGGCTTTCTCATTCCCTTCAAACCGATGTTCAAACCTTGGCCAAATCATCCAACCTCCTCAAAAAGAGGAATCAGAAGCTCAGGAGCAGCCAAGAAACAGCTGAACATTCTCTGGGGCTGAGCAGCCTCAGAAAGGGCAGCAGAGACAGCAGCTGCTGTAACTGGTTATCTCTGCAATTCTTTCTTTAAACCTTGAAAAAGCCAGGCAGTTTCTCTTTCCTGCTGCTCAGAGTACACTGAGTGCATCTTGCTCAAGCACAGCTCTTTTGACTGTTCCTACAAGGCTTCTCCGTCTCTATTTCCTAAGTTCCATTAATCTGTGTCAGACCTGGATTTCTGACTGGAAACTTTCCATTGATGTCACGGGAGCTTTCCGTGGCCCACATCAAACAGCCGGGTTCACCAGGAATTAAGTGACTCTTCAAATGTTTGTGTTCAACACTTCTTTAAGAAGGCATGTTGACTTTCGGGGACCTGTGGTATGCTGGAGGATAGGTTTTGGCTGTGCAGATTTTGAGCTCTGGAGGTCCTGGCAGCCGTGCAGTGCCTGATAAAAGCTCAGCAGTGCAGTTTGTGAGCGCATTTCATCTCTAGGATTGTGCTGTTCCTCCTCTCTGAYTYTGGAGAGGGTTTTCAGTGGGCAGCMCTGATGGAAAGSACCCAGATGGCAAAGKCTGGAGAGCCCCAGCAGAAAGCTGCTGTCCCAATTGCAGGTTTGGGATTGTGCTGTTTGRGAGAGGAAAGCCACAGTTTAGTCTGCTGAGGAGCCCCAGGGAGGGAAGGAAGGACATGCACGATCCTCAGGTGCTGTCAGAGCTTTTGGGAGGTGGGAACAGAAGGGATGAAAATCTCCTCAGCATTCCCTGTCACCCCAAACAGAGCTCAGACCCTGAGGAGCAGCCACCCCACCCCATGGACCCCACCCCATGGACCCCATGGATCCCATCCCATGGATCCCATCCCATGGATCCCACCCCACCCCACCCCATCCCTTCCCTGCAGGACACTGTGCCTTGAGGTGCAGCTCAGCACTCTGGGGCTGTGAGGAAACCACTTTAAATCTGATTTACTGAGTTCAGCCTTGCAGAGCTGCTGCTTAGGAATGAATTTCTGAGTGTGTTCCAATGAGACTAAGGGACAAATTTCACCCCCAGCCACTTGAACCAGTAGTGAAGCCTCTGTGAGCTGCAGTGCAGGTCTTGGTCACTTTTTTTGGCAAAAACATTTGTTCTGTGTTACCATAAATGCTCTGGGATRTGTGTGGATTACCCTGAAAGCAGCATGTGCAAACTGCAGCCACATTTGTAGAGTGTGCTTTTACCCTCTTCATTTTGGCACACTCTGCACCTTCAAATCTGATTTATCTCGTTGAGCTTTTACAGGGATAAACCAGGCAGGCTGGAGAGGCTTTTTAAAATTGCTGCTTTTGGTGGGTGACGTRAGAAGGCAAAGCTTTAGGGTCACCCTGCCCGTCCCAAAGCAGCACAGCAATTTCCAGGGACCCTTTCAGGTACTGGTGAAAGCAGAACATTGCATCAGTGTCTCCTCCTGATGATGGGATGTCCCAGTCCATTATAGCTAAACACTGACTCCAACCATGTCATTAAAGTTTTTTTTTTGGCTAATGACAAGCCAGAAATGCAGTGGAGCATCATGCCAGCGTGCTTTGGGGAGCTGCTGAGTGTGTTCCTGTGGAGCTGGCA
>NW_026623498.1:699759-701083 GCF_030028575.1 Malurus melanocephalus | reverse complement strand
CAGGATTTGTGCAAATTATTCTCCTGGAGCTGTCAGAGCACCCAAGAGAGCTCAGCCCTGTGTTCCTCCAGCCWGACACAATTGTTGTTCCATTCCCTGCCTTCCAAGCCTTGTTCTGAGTGTGGTGTTCATGGGATCATCCAGCTTTGGGATTTCATCTTTTCCATTTGAAAAGCAGAGCTCTGTTCCTGCAGTGCATCCTAAAGGGTGATGTGGGGTTGTTCCAAAGGGAAATGAAGGATTCCTGACCCCACAGGGAACAGGAACAAGGGCTGAGCCACAGCCTTGCTCAGGTGGCTTTGGGGAAATGAGAATTCCTAAATTTAGGCCATGGAATGGAAGAAAAGACACTGTTGTGGTCATTTATCTCCTTCCAAGAACTGTCTGATGTGCAGTTATGGTCCAAGGTCCCATCTGAGAGCAGGGCTGAGGAAATCCCTGCTGGGAGTGCCAGAACCACTGAGGCAGCCCAGGGAAGGTGGGTAAAGGCTGGAGATCCTGCAGAATGTGAGGATCTGTGAGGAATTCATCAGGATTCTGTAAGGAGCTCCTGCCCTGGGTGCACCTCAGGGGTGTTGGCTGCTGAAAACATCCTTTGGCCAAGTGAACAGAATGGTTTCCTAAACAGATTGAAAAAAGTCACTTCCTCAGTGACTCAGCTGTCTCCTCTGGTGAGGCTTTTGTCTTCAGGGTGACACCCTCAGTCTGGCAGAGCTCAGCACGGGAGGACCTGAAATTGTAATTTAAAGGGTGAAATATCCATAGGGGATGGAACTTTAGTCCTTTATTTTCGACTCTTCAGGAGCCCAGGATGAAGAGATGTGGGTAAATGTTACAGAGGAATGCTGAGGTTTTCCGTGTGTCAAGGTAAGGTGATTGGATTGTCACAGGGTGTGATCAGATGGAAAAGTCTCAGGAAATTCAGGAATTCTGATGGTTTTCTCCCTGAGGAACAGCAGCAGATTGTCCAGGGATGGATCATCCATCCTCCTGCCCGGTGGGATTGCTGTGCCAGGGGAGTTCAGCACCCACTGAACCCACACTGGGAAAGGGAGGATGAGAGGGATGAGCTTGGATCAATTGTGAGTGCAGAGTGAGAGGAAAAGGACGCCAGCAAATGTGAATAAACTGTAAAACTGGAGGAGAAAGAAAATCTAACTCTTGCTTCCTTAAATGCCAGGGGCAAGCCAGGGTTTTGTGAGGAGGAACTGGATGGTGTTCTGGGTGTCAGGGTTTGGGATTTCCTGCTCAGGGATGGGCAGTTCATGGCATCCCCTATGGTTTTGTGTTCACCTCTTGCTCCAGAGCTCTCCAGGGATGTGCA
>NW_026623498.1:691826-699188 GCF_030028575.1 Malurus melanocephalus | reverse complement strand
CTCAGCAGGGCAGGCGCTGCCCTTTCAGCCAAGCACAGAGTGACCTTTTCTGCCCATCCCTGACCTGTCCTGAGCACAGCCACTCGCCAGGAGCCTCTTGCCCTGTGGAGGATTTCCCTTTTCTCTCTTTGCTGGGACACGTGCCACCTCTGTGAATCCCTCTTGCCCAAGCTCTGCTGCTCTGCAGTTTCCCTTTCTGCCAAATCTGCTGAGCTGTGCTGCTCCTGGGGAGCTGGGGCTCAGTTGCCCTGTGGCAACCTCCTCCATGTGGGGCCAGGCCAGGGAGGCTGCCAAAGCCAAACCATTGCTGTGCAACACGGGCTGTGTGCCCTGTCCTGATCTCAGCCAGATTGTGACACTCCCAAACTCGCCCTGGCCACGCTGCTCTGCACTGCTGTCATCTCTTGGGGCTGCTGGGTCTGGGCTGGCACAGCTCTGGAGAGCTCTAGGACACAGGTGAGCTGCTTTTTGCCCAGGTTTGGTGTTTTTTTGGTGTTTTTTTGGTGTTTTTTTGGTGTTTTTTTGGTGTTTTTTTGGTGGGTGTTTGGTGGGTGTTTGGTGGGTGTTTGGTGGGTGTTTGGTGGGTGTTTGGTGGGTGTTTGGTGTTTTTTTGGTGGGTGTTTGGTGGGTGTTTGGTGGGTGTTTGGTGGGTTTTTGGTGGGTTTTTGGTGGGTGGGAAGGGGTGCCCCAGCCCTGGTGGGTGTCCCAGGCTGGCTGTACCAGTGTCACAGTGTCACAAACACACAGAGCTCGTCACTCTGTGCTTGTGACCCTGGCAGTGAGCACCGTTTGGGGGAATGGAGGGGTCTGGCTCTTTGGGGCTGTTARAGATGTGAGTTCCTCCCTCTCACCCCATTTCACGTGTGCTGTGGCACTGCTGATCCCTCCTGGCTTTAGCCTGGCTAAAGAACCTCTCCCTGATCCGGGATGTGCTCTCAGCCCAACAGGGGAGGAACAGCAAATCCCTGCTGTGGAGGCAGCTCTGGAGCAGGGAAGGCACTGGGGAGGGTGTTTTTGGGGAATTTCTGACGTGCTGCCAGGTTAGCCAGAACTCTGGGAGCTCAGTGGCTCCTTTTGTGTTCATCCTCCTTTGCAGGTTGAACATTCAGCCCAGGAAAATGAACCAAGTTCTCCTTTTGCCTTTCCACAAGGTGATGCAAACATGAGCAAACCTGCAGTGTGTTTTTAGTCTCATTTATTGGAACTGTCTGGGATCCTTTGGTGCTGTAAGCACGCCAGTGACCACGTGCAGTACATGTATTTTCTTTTCTTCTCTTGAGGTGTGTTCCAGGCTGAAATCTCTAGGGCAGGGCTCTGATTCATTGTCTGTAGAGCGCCCAGAACCTGTGAGCTGTTGGAAGGTTTGGCCTCTTATCTGCAGAAGTTTACTGAATTAATATTATGGGAACAAACTAAAGCCACACTGAACTGCCTTGAAGAAACAGATTTACAGTAGAACTGGATCAGGAATGAAGGGATTTTGGATCCTTCAGGTTGTTGGTGCCCTGATGGGTGTCCTGTAGGTGCAGAGCAGGACCTGGAGGAGCCTGAGTTTCTGAACTGCAGARAAAAGCTGGACATTAACTCTGCTCTGCCTGTGCAATATTTTACTAACAGAGCTGTGCTCTCCCTATTTAACAGCAGGGAGTTTGCCTTCCATTTAAATGGCTTTGCTGTCCYCTGCCTTGATCTGTTTGCAGCACACAGTTGTTTTGGGGTGTTCCTCTAGTGTGACAAACTGCTCTGAACTGCTAAATGGAAGGGAGSTCTCATTCCCACTGAAAACAGCAGKRAATACTTTTCTCTGAGACACCCTTAGGATTTCATTCCCCAGTTTTTAAGGTTGACAATAGAACTGAAAATAGCATGGGAACAGAGCTGAGCATGGTGGGGATGAGCCTGTGTTGGTAAAGCAGAGCAGAGTTGCAGCAAGCCTGAGCTGTTGATAAGATAGATAAAAGCACTTTCGGTGTTTACATTTGTGCTTAGACCTGCAGCAGCTGAAAGCTTTAGAAGCAGCTCATTCCCTGGCATATCTTTTCATTTCTGGCTGCCTGTGTCTCATGTCACGCTGCCCAGGGCATTAATCCACCAATTTAACAGGATGAGCTTTCCCGTCTCTCTCTCTCCTGCTGCAGGAAACTGCCTGTATTGTCTTGTGCATGAAGAGGCTTCTCTTTTCCAAAAACGAGGGCGTAATTGTGTTCCTGACTGCAGGGCAAGGTGCCACWGTGATTTGTGGAGCCAGGAGCAGCAGAGGCAGCTGTGAGCAGGAGATATTGCCTTGCCCTGACAAGGAGCTGTGCTGCTCTTTCTTGGCATGTGGAGCTCGGTGCCTGGCCTGCTCTCACTCTCACTCTCACCAACCCCTTCATTTCAGCCTTTTTCCTTTATTTTCTCTTTATTCTAGCTGTTGTCTTTCATCTGCTGGAAGGAGTTGTGACTCTGGAGCAGACACTGGGGCTGTGCTGCCCTTCCTTGGCGTGTGGAGCTCGGTACCTGCTCTCATTCTCACTCTCACCAACCCCTTCATTTCAGCCTTTTTCCTTTATTTCCCCTTTTCTCTCTATTCTAGCTATTATCTTTCATCTGCTGGAAGTGGCCCTGACTCTGGAGCAGACACTGGGGCTGTGCTGCCCTTGGTGTGTGGAGCTTGGTACCTGCCCTGCTCTCACTCTCACCAACCCCTTCATTTCTGCCTTTTTCCTTTCTTTCCCCTTTTCTCTCTATTCTAGCTGTTATTTTTCATCTGCTGGAAGGAGCTGTGACTCTGGAGCAGACACTGGGGCTGTGCTGCCCTTGGTGTGTGGAGCTTGGTACCTGCCCTGCTCTCTGCTCTCACTCTCACCAACCCCTTCATTTCTGCCTTTTTCCTTTCTTTCCCCTTTTCTCTCTATTCTAGCTGTTATTTTTCATCTGCTGGAAGGACTGTAACTCTGGAGCAGACCCTGGGGCTGTGCTGTCCATGTGCTCCAGGATTCCCTGCTGTCTCTCTCCGGGTGATTCCCTTCCTGCTGCTGCAGCCTCACAGAAATCTCATCAAGCTTATGTTGGCAAAAGGCAAAAAGCCGTAATGAAGGAGGCATTGTGTGGTTAATGAAGAGCACAATTGTGTTCCCTCACTTCTCTGGAGTGTTTTGTGCTTCAAAGAGCTCTGCTCCTGCAGCTTTGCTTTGCTTTGGTTCTTGTTTGCTGTGCTGTGTTCTCACATGTACTGCACAGGAAATCTCTGCCTCTCCTCCCTCTGCCAATGTTTTGTTCCCTTATCCTAATCAAAATTCCAGCAGCTGAATTTGCCTATGCAAATTCCAAACTTCCACGTGTGCCTTGCCAGTCCCTTGTTGACAGCTTTTGTCCCTGTGCCTCGGGCCCTGGGATCTCACCTGGTGTGTTTTGGTTCAGCCTGAGCAAACAGCTCACACCAAAGCTTTTTCAAAATTATTGCTTTGGGTCAGCATTAAGGTGCCTGTCGCAGGGAAGCTCAGCTAATGTGTCTGTTTTGGCTTGTTTTGGCATCCTTTGGTTTGGGATGCTGCTGTTCCGTGGGTACCCTGAGGGGCTGGAAGTGCCTGTGAGTCAGGGAAATGCAGAGAGGGCAGCTCAATCCTGCCTGGTGGGATGGTGAAGCACTGGAACCCAGAACTGCCCTCCCTCCCTCCTTCCTCAGCTGTTCCTTGCTTGTTCTCACTGCCCACATTGATTTGGTTTGATGTTTGTTTGACTGATAATGATTGGGTTATTTAAATGGCATCTCCATTGAGATGCCCAACATGATTTGTTTGAAATTGCTGCACTGCACCCTCAGCATTGCGATGGGACTCTTAAAGAATCTCAGGATTTTCCTCTCCATCCATGATTTTAAAAAGTGAGCAAGGAAAGAAAAAGTAGTCTCGCCTCTTGTGACTTAAGAATTGAGATTTAGCTCACTGCTCYGATACCTTGGACTAGGAGTAAAAACCTGTAGGGAGGCTGCTGAATTGATCCCTAACCCAGAACATCCGTGAGCCTTCCCTGTTCACCTTCTTGCTGCAGCCTTGCTGATGTCCAGTAATCTTATTTTTAAASCAGATCTGATTCACGCTGTGTTTTCTGTGCCAGATGAGGTCCTTGCTTGTGAGTAAGTGCTGTGACTGTAGCTGGCAGGAGCGCTGCATGATTGCCTCACTTCAGGAAATGTTAAAATAACACTTTTTTTTCTTAGAAAGCTCGTTTGCACCCCTCCCACTTCTAAATCTCCTAATAGCTGCCCCCAGTTTGGCAGCTGTSTGACAGAGGGCTGTTTGTGTTGCTGAGTGAGAGCACAGACACTCGAGTGGATGGAGGAGAGGTGCACGGAGCGAGCGAGGATCGCCAGCCAAGCTGGCTTCAACCTCTCCGAGTTCCTCTGAAATCTGGAAGGAAAGCTGCTAAACTGTGAGAAGAATCTTGCTCCTCCCCCTGCACTCTGCAGCTCAAACGAGGGAGTTTTTTTCCCTCTTGGAGGAGAGAAGCTGCCCCAAGTGAAGCTGCTCGCCGAGACAGAGCAGGTTCATCATYTGCTGCAGGGGTGCTGGAATGAGTGACCCCAAAGCTGCACCCAGCAGCTCCTGGCTGCTCTTTGGGGCTTGCACTCAGCCCTCCCAGGTATTTAGGGCTTCATCTGAAGAGGATTCTCCCCCAAAACCTGCAGCAGGGGTGCTTTGGCAGCGCTCCGTGCAGCCCGTCCCTGCTGGGATGGAAACGCTTGTGGTTGGGATGAACAGATGAACTCTGTGCGTGTGGCACACGAGGCCGAACGTGCTAATGTTTAACTGGTCTCTTGTTTTTCTTTCCATCCGTTAGGCAATCCTGAGCAGAGCACATCTTGACAAAGTCTCCTGGCAACCCCTCTGGCGGGGCTGGATGACAGCAGGAGCCGCCAGGTGAACCTGAGCCCGCGAGGAGGCGAAACCAGGACRCGCCATGGGGCAGAAGGTCACGGGTGGGATAAAAACCGTGGACATGAGGGACCCCGTGTACAGACCCTTGAAACAGGAGCTGCAGGGGCTGGACTACAGCAAACCCACGCGGCTGGAGCTGCTGCTGGACATGCCCCCGGTGTCGCACGACGTGCAGCTGCTGCACTCGTGGAACAACGACGACCGCTCGCTCAACGTCTTCGTCAAGGAGGACGACAAGCTCATCTTCCACCGGCACCCGGTGGCGCAGAGCACGGACGCCATCCGGGGCAAGGTGGGCTACACGCGGGGGCTGCACGTGTGGCAGATCACCTGGGCCATGCGCCAGCGCGGCACCCACGCCGTGGTCGGGGTGGCCACGGCCGAGGCGCCCCTGCACTCRGTGGGCTACACCACCCTGGTGGGCAACAACCACGAGTCCTGGGGCTGGGACCTGGGGCGCAACAGACTCTACCACGATGGTAAAAACCAGCCCAGCAAAACCTACCCYGCCTTCCTGGAGCCCGACGAGACGTTCATCGTGCCCGACTCCTTCCTGGTGGTGCTGGACATGGACGATGGCACCCTGAGCTTCATCGTGGATGGGCAGTACATGGGGGTGGCTTTCCGAGGACTCAAAGGGAAAAAACTSTACCCGGTGGTGAGCGCGGTGTGGGGCCACTGTGAAATACGGATGTGCTACTTGAACGGGCTCGACCGTGAGTATGACAGGGCTGCTCCTGAACACGGGGCTGCTGATTCTGGGGAGGGTTTGAACCTTCCTGCAGGGTGAGGGATGGTGCCAATGGGGGAATTGCTGCTGCAGCTCTGAATCCTCYGTGCAAACACACAGAGTTTGTCCTGTGCTGTCCCCAAGGCACTGAGGGGCTGTGGGGATAATGTGTGTGCCAATTCTCCACCCAGAGATGGAGAACCTTGAATTGTCACCAAAGGAACATTCTGCTGACAGTRGCATTGCTGGCACTGGAATCTTGTGTTGCTTTACAGAAAACTGTCTGAGAGACAATCCCCTTCCTTAAATGGGTAATGAAGGGATGTTTGAAATCCTTGCAGGCAAGAATGGGAAAATCTGTCCCCATCTAAGAAAATGGGAATGTTTTTCATCTTTCAGAGARGCAGCTGGTGTCCCTGCCCCTTTCAGAGCAGGGTGTGCTCGTTTCCAGCGAGGGGCTGGATGCTGCACTCAGCCCAGCCTGCATGCCAGGCCTTTTACTAACAGGCACATCAATCTCTAGCTAAGCTTAGTAATAAATTTGGCTGTCCAAATGTGCTAAAGTCTGTTATCTCTCATAGTCAGAAGTTCCCATGGGGCCAGACTGTGACTCAGTCCTCTGGGTAGGGTGGAGGAGAGAGGTGAAGGAAGCGGATTAAAATCTGGATTTATGTTGTTAGTGAAATAAATTTGGCAGTATTGGTATGAAGAGTAGTTTCCCCTGCATTCCAGAGCAGTTCTGCCCAAAGGCTGCAGCATTTTGGGCTCTTGTGTTTGTGCTTGAGGTGTCCTGATGCTGGTGACCCCTGACCCTGGGGCACACCACAGCTGCCACCAGGGAAATTCAGAATAACCAGGAGAGCCCTGCGAAGGAGCAGGACCCAAATCTRCCAGGGCTTTGAGAAATGCACGTGAACTCTGCAGGACCAAACACAGAGCTCCTGGCTGGGCATTTTCTCACCCCAAGAAAGCCCAGCTCTCTCTGCCACAGCAGCCTAAAGAATGTCAGCAGCTYCAGGAACCAGGTTTTGCTGGAGGGTGGAAGCCAAAAGCTGCAGCTCCACTGCAATTTGTGGAACTGCTGGCACAGGAGTGCTCTCAGCGAGGAAACGCCACCTCCAGCTCTGCGTTTGGTTGTAAAGTGCTCTCAGCAGAGGAGTGAATGGTGGGCAGCAGGCCAGCACTGACGGGATGCTATTTTGGCACCCACAGAAAGAAGGTGTCTGGCTCTGAGCTCTCAATAGCAGCACTGTCCAGTGATTGTGGAGCTGGTGAATGGAACGGGGTCAGAAATGTGTGCGCTTTCCCTTTGCTCTCCTGTCACACCGGCGTATCAGTGCAAACTAGACACAGGCAAATGTTAATCTCACTGGAAGATCCTCTCCTTTTAAAGCCCTGAACTGGAGGGTATTTGTTGTGCTGACACCTCAAGGCTTTGAAGGTCAGGGGATTCTGGCTGAGCCCTGCTCTGTCCCAGCAGAGCCAGAGGAATTGGGGCAGACTCTCAATGCGCCCGGTTTGTGCCCTGGTGCTTTGGGAATAAAGTGCCCTGGCAAGTGCCAGAGGAGCTGTGCCAGCCCTGGGCCCCTCTGGCAGTGTCAGAGAGCCAAAGGAGCTGTCCCTGTGCAGGGCATCCCAAAATGGGGCAGGGCATCCCAAAATGGGGCAGGGACAGGGCTGGGGGCAGCTGTGTGTCCCTGTGACACGGAACAC
>NW_026623498.1:687661-689868 GCF_030028575.1 Malurus melanocephalus | reverse complement strand
CCCCTCAGGGCCCCGTGTGCCATTCCTGAAAAACTTGTATTATCTCRTTCAGGGTTTTGAGTACAGGATGCAGAAAAAGATAGCCAAAGGCTGATATCCTTCCCGGGTTTGTGACCCAGAGGGAATCCTCTGCTGGGGAATGTCACAGTGAGAGCAGCAACATGAAGCTTTGACAGATGGCTTTGTTTTCATGGGAATGTGCAGTGAATGGAAGGGCTGACAGCTGTTATCCTGCTCTCAGATAAATCATGGTGCTGTCCTGCTCTCAGATAAATCATGGTGCTGTCCTGCTCTCAGATAAATCATGGGTACCCCACGAGGCTCTGCTGCTGCAGCTTTTACTGCAGCGACTCTCACAGAAGGTTCTGGATGCTGCACGAGCTGGAGTGATGCTGCAGCTCCTGGGCCAGGCTGTTGATGTTTTTGGGGTGTTTTTGGGATGTTTTTGGGATGTTTTTGGGGTGTACAGTGATCCTGCAGCTCCCAGGCCGGGCTGTTGATGATTTTGGGGTGGTTTTGGGCTGGTTTTGGGATGTTTTTGGGGTGTACAGTGATGCTACACCTCCAGGGCCGGGCTGTTGATGTTTTTGGGCTGTTTTTGGACTGGTTTTGGGATGTTTTTGGGATGTTTTTGGGATGCTAGAAGGCTGCATCTCCCAGGCCGGGCTATTGATGTTTTTGGGCTGGTTTTGGGCTGGTTTTGGGCTGTACAGTGATCCTGCACCTCCAGACCGGGCTGTTGATGTTTTTTGGGGTGTTTTTGGGCTGTTTTGGGGATGTTTTTGGGATGTTTTTGGGCTGTACAGTGATGCTGCACCTCCAGACCGAGCTGTTGATGTTTTTGGGCTGTTTTTGGGCTGTTTTTGGGGTGTACAGTGATGCTGCACCTTCAGACCAAGCTGTTGATGTTTTTGGGCTGTTTTGGGGATGTTTTTGGGCTGGTTTTGGGGCTGTACAGTGATGCTACACCTCCAGGGCCGGGCTGTTGATGTTTTTGGGCTGTTTTTGGGCTGTTTTGGGGTGTACAGTGATGCTGCATCTCCCAGGCCGTGCTGTTGATGTTTTTGGGATGTTTTGGGGATGTTTTTGGGATGTTTTTGGGCTGTACAGTGATGCTACACCTCCAGACCGAGCTGTTGATGTTTTTGGGCTGTTTTTGGGCTGTTTTGGGGTGTTTTTGGGCTGTACAGTGATGCTGCATCTCCCAGACCGAGCTGTTGATGTTTTTGGGCTGTATTTGGGATGTTTTTGGGGTGTCAGGAGGCTGCAGCTCCCAGGCTGGGCTGTTGATGTTTTTGGGCTGTTTTTGGGAAGTTTTTGGGCTGGTTTTGGGGTGTCAGGAGGCTGCATCTCCCAGGCTGGGCTGTTGATGTTTTTGGGCTGGTTTTGGGCTGTTTTTGGGCTGGTTTTGGGCTGGTTTTGGGCTGTACAGTGATGCTGCATCTCCCAGGCCGGGCTGTTGATGTTTTTGGGGTGTTTTTGGGATGTTTTTGGGATGTTTTTGGGGTGTACAGTGATCCTGCAGCTCCCAGGCCGGGCTGTTGATGTTTTTGGGGTGGTTTTGGGATGTTTTTGGGGTGTACAGTGATGCTACACCTCCAGGGCCGGGCTGTTGATGTTTTTGGGCTGTTTTTGGGATGTTTTTGGGGTGTACAGTGATGCTGCATCTCCCAGGCCGTGCTGTTGATGTTTTTGGGCTGTTTTTGGGGTGTACAGTGATCCTGCACCTCCAGACCGAGCTGTTGATGTTTTTGGGCTGGTTTTGGGCTGGTTTTGGGCTGTACAGTGATGCTGCACCTCCAGGGCCAGGCTGTTGATGTTTTTGGGCTGTTTTGGGGATGTTTTTGGGGTGTTTTTGGGCTGTTCAGTGATGCTGCACCTCCAGGCTGAGCTGTTGATGTTTTTGGGCTGGTTTTGGGCTGGTTTTGGGCTGGTTTTGGGATGTCTTTGGGCTGTACAGTGATGCTGCACCTCCAGGCCGTGCTGTTGATGTTTTTGGGCTGTTTTTGGGCTGGTTTTGGGCTGTTCAGTGATGCTGCATCTCCCAGGCCATGCTGTTGATGTTTTTGGGCTGTTTTGGGGATGTTTTTGGGCTGTTTTTGGGCTGTTTTGGGGATGTTTTTGGGCTGTTTTTGGGCTGTACAGTGATGCTGCACCTCCAGACCGGGCTGTTGATGTTTTTGGGCTGTTTTTGGGCTGTTTTTGGG
>NW_026623498.1:678186-687535 GCF_030028575.1 Malurus melanocephalus | reverse complement strand
GATGTTTTTGGGCTGGTTTTGGGCTGTTTTTGGGATGTTAGAAGGCTGCATCTCCCAGGCCATGCTGTTGATGTTTTTGGGCTGGTTTTGGGCTGGTTTTGGGGTGTTTTTGGGCTGTACAGTGATGCTGCACCTCCAGGCCATGCTGTTGATGTTTTTGGGCTGTTTTTGGGCTGGTTTTGGGCTGTTTTTGGGCTGTACAGTGATGCTGCACCTCCAGACCGAGCTGTTGATGTTTTTGGGCTGGTTTTGGGCTGGTTTTGGGCTGTTTTTGGGCTGTTTTTTGGCTGGTTTTTGGGCTGGTTTTGGGATGTTAGAAGGCTGCATCTCCCAGGCCATGCTGTTGATGTTTTTGGGCTGTTTTTGGGCTGTTTTTGGGGTGTTTTTGGGCTGTTTTTGGGCTGTTTTGGGCTGTACAGTGATGCTGCACCTCCAGGCCATGCTGTTGATGTTTTTGGGCTGTTTTTGGGCTGGTTTTGGGCTGGTTTTGGGCTGTTTTGGGGATGTTAGAAGGCTGCATCTCCCAGACCGAGCTGTTGATGTTTTTGGGCTCTCTCTCCCCAGCGGAACCCCTGCCCCTGATGGATCTGTGCCGCCGCGCTGTGAGGATGGCCCTGGGCAAGGACAGACTGGCTGAGATCCCCACGCTGCCCCTGCCAGCCTCCCTCAAGAGTTACCTGCTCTACCAATGACCCTCCTGGAGCTCTGCCACGGATCAGAACTGACCCCCAGCGCCGTGGGCTCAATGCCCAGTGTCATCCCTGCTGCTGGAGCTCCTTGGCCAAAGCCTTCCTGCTGCTGCTTCAACCCCTCCTGGCGAGCCCTCGAGCAATTCTGGTTCCTCACTCAGTGCTCTGGAACTTGGAAATCACAGAAAGAACATGGACAGAGGCTCTGCTGCTCCTGGAAAAGGCTGTGCTGCATCCTCTGCCTTCCAGGGAAGGGTTTGCTGTGCCAGCTAAATAATAATCTTATTATCGAAGGTTATTATCTTTGATAATAATCAAAGAATAAAAGTAAGAAAAACTACATAATATCAGGAAAGTGAAGGCATTAGGAGTAGTAGGAATGTTAAAACCAGGTCCTAAGAGTGGAAAGGCACAGGGTGGCCAGCAGAGTTGGAAAGAGCACAAAGAATTAATTGGGGAGTTTTTAAAAACCAAAAATRAGAAGTCCAGCCCCAAGCCCTGCAACAGCAAAAGCAAGAAGCCTTTGCCAGGACACTGTGTGATGTGGAGGAGGTGTTTTTTTCTGTCTGTGCTGGGATTTTTCAGCCTGCTCTGTTGCTGTCACACAGGTTGTGACTCCTCCTTTCCTGTTTGTCACCATTGCCTCTCCTGCTCCATTCTGTGTTTGCCTCAGTTGATTCTGCAGTCAGGCTGTGTCTGCTCTGCCTCTTTTCTGACTGGGAATTGCAGCTTTTATTCTGGGCTGATGTGGGAGCAGGACAGATACATTTCTGTCCTGGGTAAGCCCATCCTGAGCTGAGCTTTGTCCCAGCTCCTGTCCCCTGAGCTCTGCCTGCCCTGTCCCTTTAGAGAAACACCTTCATGTTCCTCTGATGGCACTGCCAGGGAATTCTCTCCTTGGCTAAGCTGCTTAAACTCATCCAAGCCAGGCTTTGTGTGTCATGGAGCAGCTTAATCTCGCTGTGGCTGCAGCAGGAGCGGCTCTGTCTGTGCTTGGGGTGGCTGCAGAAATGCCCTGAGCAGGGAGGAATTGCAGAGGGTGTGAGCAGAGCCAGGGCTGATCATCAGCAACAGCCAGAAAACCCCTCCAGGAGAGAACTGCAATAAACAGGACAAAATTCAGGCCAAATCAGCACATCCCAAATAGATCCCAAAGAGGATGACACTCCTTTATCAGCAGGAGCTGCTCTCTTGACCTCTCCACAGGTTACTATGCTGCCTTTCTGGGGTTATTTTGCACATTTCTTTGTATTTTTTTTTTCTTGAAAAATGTTTGTGTGATTGGTTTTGGGTTTGTTTGTTTTCTTTTTTTTTTTTTTTTTTTTTTTTGCTTTTGAGTTATCCCTTCAGTTTTGTGTAGGTACAAATGAGTTTAGTTGTTGAAAATGTTAATATATATATTTGTGGTGTATGTATAAGAACATGTTTTAAACAGCTGCTGTAGGGTACCTTTTGGAAAATAAACTACTTGCATAGTATATTTTTTAAAGCACAGAGTTGGTGCCAAGACTGGGTGGGGTGTGACGTGCCCCTTTTTTATTCTAATATTGTMTGATTTTTTTCAGTGTAGGGGTTTGTACTCGTTTCTGCTGCAGGGTGGGACACAAAACTCGGTTGCCTTCAACTTGAACCAGTGTCTTCCAGAACTGCAGGGAAGGAGCTGTGTTCTCCCTACTTCTAACACTCTTTGTGCTCCCTCATTTCCATCTCTCCTCACTTCACCACCACATTACTTTGTACAGTTTAAAATTCTTTCTATTTTATGACTGTAGATAACACTCAGTAACCTAATAAACTTTATTAAATATTCCTTGGTGATGGGTTTTATTTGCATGAAACGATCAGATTTCTTTCTTCTCTGTCTCTGCATGAGCAGTGAGTTTATTCCTGCCCCAGCAGTGGTTTTATCTCTGCTCAGATGAACAATTCCTGGCTGGGATCTCTCAGAGGGAGGGCAGGATGGACCTGGGGGTGCAGAGATGCTCCCAGTGAGGTTCAGCCTCTCCAAAGGGATTGGAATTTTCTGAATCCATCCTCAGTGCCCCTCCTGTCYCATTCCTGCCTTCCCTGCAGCTGTGAGAGGAACCCAAATCATTAAATSAGCTCTCACACACCCTGCAGCTCGAGAGGTTCAACTGAGAACTGCCTGATGAAGATAGAGTGGGGATGGAGAGCTCACAAAAAAGGCAAGTGCTTTCTTGCCTCTTGTTTCTAGTCAGGACAAGATTTTATTTATTTATTTATTTATTTATTTATTTTTTAATTTAGGGTGTCTTAACCATGTGGTTTTCCCACTCTAAAACAAGGGTTTGTAGGTGCTGAGCCTCAGCACCCAGCACATTCAATAATCACATTTCTGGTTTGCTGCAGGCAGCACAGGATTTCCCTGAAACTCTTGACTTTGTGCCTGTTCTGCCCRAACTTCCCCTTCCCTGTGTGGCTGGAGGGTGCTGGGAGGGTGCAGAAAAGGCAGGAATTAGTTCATGCTGGGCTCCAGACACCCAAACAGCCTCGTGTTCCAGCTGCATGGAATATTTGGAACAAATGAGCTGCTCGGGGCTGGGAGCCCGCAGTGTTTATGTACAGAGCCATGGCAACGGCAGAGGAAGTCATGGGATGGGATTGGGGCTGATGGAATCAACAAATGAAATCACAGATTAGCAAATCCCAATAAATCCTCGCTGCTCCTGGCATGGGGCAGGCACAGCTCTGCCTTTGGAGCAGCAGGAAAAGCTGCCAGAGCTGCTTCCAGCGGGGCAGAGAGCCACCCTTGCTGCCCTGGGAGCACCTCCTGGGTACAGAGATTCCTCTGTTCCTCTCCATCCTCTGCTGCCCTGGCACCATTTCCTGGGTACAGAGCAATCCTGGGGTTGTGCAGAGCCTCTCCATCCATCCCCCTGCTGCCCTGGCACCATCCCCTCGGGTACAGAGCCGTTCCTCTCCATCCCCTGCTGCCCTGGCAGCATCTCCTGGTGCTGATTCTCCTCGGGTACAGAGCCATTCCTGGTCCTGGGGCTGTGCAGAGCCTCTTCATTCATCCCCCTGCTGCCCTGGCACCATCCCCTGGGTACAGAGCTGTTCCTCTCCATCCTCCTGCTGCCCTGGGAACATCACCTGGGTACAGACAGAGCTGTTCCTGGGGCTGTGCAGAGCCTCTTCATTCATCCCCCTGCTGCCCTGGCACCATCCCCTGGGTACAGAGCTGTTCCTCTCCATCCTCTGCTGCCCTGGCACCATTCCCTCGGGTACAGAGCCATTCCTGGGGCTGTGCAGAGCCTCTCCATCCATCCTCTGGTGCCCTGTCACCATCCCCTGAGTACAGAGCTGTTCCTCTCCATCCCCTGCTGCCCTGGGAGCATCTCCTGGGTACAGAGAGAGCCATTCCTGGTTCTGGGGCTGTGCAGAGCCTCTCCATCCATCCCCCTGCTGCCCTGGCACCATCCCCTGGGTACAGAGCTGTTCCTCTCCATCCTCTGCTGCCCTGGCAGCATCCCCTGAGTACAGGGGATGTTCCTCTCCATCCCCCTGCTGCTCTGCACAACCAGGGAGCAGCTTTTGTTTCTTCCTGGAAGCTGAGGCTCTGCTGAGAGTAATTTGAGTCCAGCAAAGCGTTCAGTGACCGGGACATTTGTCACCCTCCCTTAGCAGCTCTGTCATCGCTCTGGGCTGGGTGCAGGTGCCACCAGACCTTCTCAGAGCTGTCCCAGTGCCAGGACAGCAGGGCTGGGAGGGGGAACTGCCAATTGTCGTTTATTCCCGAGCTCAAACGAGTTCCCCTTGGAGCCCAGCCCGCAGTCTGTACCTGTCGAGCCCTTTGCCAGCAGCGAGGCGATTTTCCCTCTCCCTGAGATGTTTGAAAGGACGTGCGTCATGCTTTGAGAACTGATCCTGGCAGTCACACCTTTTCTCCTGCAGAAGGTAAGACAATCATGAAAAACATTTCCTAGCACACTGCCCCTCTTCTGCCCCACGTTTCCTAGGCAGAGCTCGTGCTGCTGATCCCATGCCAAAGCTGCCTTTGACTGGAGAAGGAAATAGAGTGATTGATTTTGAAAAGTTTATTAAAATGTAAAACCCAACCCAAAGCACGGCGTTTCTTGGCTCGCAAAGCAGTGCTGAAAGGAACAGAACTCCTTGAATGCCTGCACCAAACTCACTGAAGCACCAATCCTGCCATTGCAATGTTTTGATTCGAAACTCTCGCAGCTTCTCTGCCCTTCAGACACACAACTATTTGCAGCAGTGCCAGATGTTTTGTCTGCCTCGTGTTTTATGGTTTGTGGGGGTTTTATGGTTTTGTGGGGCTCTTCCCGTGGCTGCTGGAGCTGCCCCTTCCTGTGGCACCCCCGGGGTTCCCTTCCCAACCTCTGCCATGGTCACCATGGGGCAGCGTGGATGGGATTGTCCACTGCAGGGTATGGGGTCTGTGGTGGGATCTGCTGTGGGATCGGCTGTGGGATCTTCTGCCCCTTTCGGGATCTTCTGCCCCTTTCTGGGATCTTCTGCCCCTTTCTGGGATCTGCTGTGGGATCTGCCCTTTTCTGGGATCTTCTGCCCCATTCTGGGATCTGCTGTGGGATCTTCTGCCCCTTTCTGGGATCTTCTGCCCCTTTCTGGGGCCTCCTGTGGGATCTTCTGCCCCTTTCTGGGATCTGCCCCTTTCTGGGATCTTCTGCCCCTTTCTGGGATCTTCTGCCCCTTTCTGGGATCTGCTGCCCCTTTCTGGATCTTCTGCCCCTTTCTGGGATTTCTGCCCCATTTTTGGACCTGCTGTAGCAGCAGCACAGAGCAGCCACGTTGCCCTGCTCACACTGTGTGGAAGTTCAGGGGATTTTCAGGTTCCCTCCCAGCCTGAGCAGCTTCACCCCAACACCMCAGCTCAGGGCAGCCTCATTGGCTGGAACTGAGCTGAGTTATAAATCTTATTTATTCCCCCCTATAAGGAGGATGATAAATTCCCAAATACAATTAAATTGGGCAAAGATTTGTGTGGTTTTTGCAGGACTGTGACAGGTTTGACTGGATCAGAAGGGAGATCCCTGCTGAGCAGGGACACCTTGGGWTTCCCTTGGTGTTTGCCTGGCCTTGACACAAATTATTTGTTAATAATGTGAATGGGAGCAGCCCCATTTGCTCTCTGTGAACAGGGGGCATTTGGGATATTAAATAACTTTACCCTGCAGTTTTTCCCTTTGCTCCAAACAGGACCTTTGTGAGAGCAGAACTTTCTGGTGGCTGCAGGTAAAATGCCATCCCCTGAAGCAGCAGCTCCGTTTCCTGCAGCAGGCTGGATGTTTTCTTTGGAGGAGAACCCCTCACACTGATAAAGGTTCTGTTTCTGCTCAATTTGGGGTCCAGCAGGGAGATTTGAGCAGTRCCAGCTGCTGCTCCTGAATATGATCTGTATTTTTCAAGCTGTCTAGACACCTGGGTGGGTTGCACACATTGCCAGCAAAGGTAGTTCATCATGTCCAGCATTCTCTTTTTCTAAAGGTTTGTTTTGTTTAATGAGCTGTATGGAAACCCCGGGGAAGACAGTGAATCAAGCAGACAARGGAGGAAATTTGATCAGCAAGGCTGACACTTGGACATTTTTCATTCTGGCCTGGTGTAGGCAGTGCAGAATTGAGGATTTCAGGAGATCCTGGCACCTCTGACACAGCAAACCCTGGAAGGAACTGAGCTGTGGGGATGTTTCACGTGTGCTCTTTGTGAAATTCTGTTAAATGAGCACTGACTGAATCCCTGCTGCACAACAGGAACTTACAGCAATGGAAATTAGATTTACAGAATGCCAGGAATGGAGTTCACAGTTGATTTTGTAAAGGAAAACCTAGAAAAAATGCCCACTCAGAGTTCTTCAGATGCATCCTACTTGGATAAATACAAATGTTTTCAATTAATGCTCTCACAGACAGCAGATTGTTCCAAAGCCAACTGATAAGAACCTTTTCATTAGAAAGAAGGTGATTCTTCAGATTCAATCTGACCATTCCATTTGCATTTTAAAGAACAGAGAAATGCGAATAACCCCGGAGTTTAAAGGTGAGGGACATTTCTGGCCAGGCTGGAGAGCTGTGTCCTGGAGCTCAGATCCCAGATCTGGGCTCTGCACCTTGCAGGATGCCTGGAATTCACAGCAGAGAATTGTGSCACACGTGCTTTGGGGCTGAGCTTTCTCGTGTTTGTGTTTGCTAACTTTGCTCTGAACTTTCTAATCAAGACTAACCGTGGCCTTCACTGGATTAAAGTTGTTTTCCTCTCTCRGGTTGCCTGGCACTGGCACTAATCACAAGAACTTTTCAGTAAGCAAAAACAGCAAAGGCAAACAAAATAATATTCTGATCAAACAGGTGGGGTGTTTGCAACCTAAACAAGCATGAGAATCCCAAGACAAGCTGTGATTCATTTCCCAGTAAGTTTAACTYGGAGTTTAGAAGAATTGAGCTCCAGCATTCAATTGAGGCTCCCCAGATGGTGTTAAACATCTCTCAGGAAGGGATGGACACTGAAAGAGCAGCTCTAACTTTGGAAGGAGCCAGGATGCAGAAAGGTTGTCGGTCAGGAAAAGCCTTTGACACGTGAATCTTTTACCAGATGCTGTTGGCAAAGGTTCAGGATGGTGATTGGGAGCACAGAGGGGGAGGAAGGTTTGGCCCCAGGGCTGGGTGGGTGTTCTGAGTGGTGGGTGAAGGTCATTTTGGATCTCCCAAATCCAGGCTGTGAGGGTGATTCTCTTTGGGCTTTCCCAGTGGCTCCAAATGGTGCTGGGAGCTGTGGGAGGGAAGCAGCACGCTGCAGACTGTTCCTAAATTCCCTCAGATATCTTCCTTGCCAAATTCTCTTGGAGAGAGATTGTGTAATCAAAGCAGGCTGCATGTAAAAACACAYTTGTGTACGTCCAGGCGTGCAGGGGATTGCCAAAGTGGACAGACTGTCCTGCCTGGGCCTGCCAGAAAAGTTGTGTTTTGTCCAGCGGAAAAGAAAACATCCTTTCCTCTGTGCACTTTGGAATTTGTCTTTGCAGACTCTGATCTCATCAGCAGAGTCTCCACACCAGGACAAGTTGGGCCATTTTGAGTCAGGACCATGGTAAAGGGAGCCTCCAGCAGTGGCCAAAAGGGAATCAGAGGGGCAGAGGGGATGGCACAATGAATGCTCTCAGACAGCAGCTCCTATTCCAAAGCTGAGTTCTGTCTGATAAGAACATTTTTTGGTAGAAAGAAGCAGGGAGAGCACTGAGTGTAACTCACAGAATCAGGATCTGCCCCCAGCACAGCACACAGGGAGGAATGAAGGAATATCCCACACCCAGCACCTTCACTGGCTGCATTTTGGAACCAGGGGTTTGCACCAGGCTCTGTGTAATTCTGCATCACAGCTGGAAATGTCTACTCCAGGTTTGCCACCAATGTGCAGCTTGCTTCCAGACTCTTCCATGCCGCTGGGAAAGTTGATTTTTTTTAAAAAAAGCACCCAAACAGTGACATTTTTGCTGTCTCTTGCTTTAAGCCCTYGTCCTAATCTGGCACTGACCTTTTGTCTCCCTCTTTACTGTCTGCATTGGATTGAAATGGCAGATTTCCTTGGATTAAATGTAAAAATGGGGTTACCAACTGTAATTGGGAGTTGCAATAAATGTGGCCCACGCTGTGCATTCATTTAGGGTCTGCCAGAATGGCCCCATAAGAAAACCCCACACTGGAAGTAAAACAGAAGGAAGGTTTTAGCACTGCTGAGCATTCAGGGWCTCTCTGCAGGAAAACAGAGCAGCTCAGAGCTCCAAGGACATGGTTGGAAGGAGGATTTGCCCCTCTCCTGTCCCTCTTTTCAGTGATGTTTGCAAACCCCTTTGCTGTGGATGGGGATGTGCTTAAAGCAATCAAACAAAGGTGGGAGGAGAGGCAGCAAAAGGAAACTCCTGAAGCCAAATTATTTTTGGGGGGTTACTGGGAGGGGGAAGTTGTTTTGTTTTGTTTTGTTTTGTTTTGTTTTGTTTTGTTTTGTTTTGTGAGAAAACATCCCTGCAGCCAAGACAAACAAAGATGCCTGCCCTAAATCTTGTTACCTTTGCTCTCCTTGGGCCCCGTGTCAACTCCCAGATTATTTTTATGAACTGTTTAATCCAGGGCTTTTATTTCCCCTGCAGATAAATGATATTTTAGATTCCAGGACAGCTTCAGATGCTAATACCAGCTGTCTAGACAAAGAGTGGCCCACGAACATGGTCGTAAATAAAAACAGTTTTGGGGCTTGGGGTTTTTTTCCTTCATTCTCTTGTCCAAGTAGCTCAAGGAGAGGCTGGCCTGTGAAGCAGGCACTGCACAGTTCTTACCTCCTTTGCCATCTTTTCCAGGTAAAACCTGGTGAAAGAGGGATGAGATTCTCACTCAGAACAATGGGTTTGTTTTGAGCTGTGTGTCAGGAACTGAGCTCTTTCCCCTCTCACACTCTGAGCACGGCATCCTCAGGGTTCTTTCTTGTTTTCTTGCTGCTCTCCCTCCCTGAGATAACATTTTCCTCTCTCTCAGTGACACACTCGGTGTCCACCAGATCTCCCTGACATCAGTGATCAGTGCCTCCAGCCCGGGGCTCACTGCTGTGTCTGGGGGTTTAGGGATGGGAGGGGGGGATTTCACTGCAGAGCTCAGGTTATAAAC
>NW_026623498.1:674174-677661 GCF_030028575.1 Malurus melanocephalus | reverse complement strand
CTACACCTGACCCTGGGCACCACCAGCAGGAAATGATTTAACCTTCAAATGTGCTCAGTAGTCAAGAGCTGCCAGCAAAACCTGTGTGTGGAAATTCTGCCTGGAAAAGAGTCAGAAAGGCACTTTTCAAGTTTTATGGTAACTAAAATCGCAAGAAGGGGGCAAAGAAAGGAAAGGGGCTTTTCATTTTCTCTGCTGTGCTATTTTTTATTACTTTGAAACTTGGTTCTAATTAGGTGAGGCGAATTCTTCAGATGAACTCTGAGTCTGAGGGGGAATATAAGGTTTTATAGAGCCCGGCATGAGGTTGTGTGTTTTGTACCTTGTCTCCTAGCAGCACAAACCACATGGATGTGAGAGGTTGTTTTATGATCCGCCAGGGCTGGTGTTGGACAGGCTACAGTGAGCTGAGTTATTCCAACCACGTTGGGTTCTGTTCCCTCCCTCTTTCTTCCTCTCTTTTTTTTCCCTCTCTTTCCCTTTATTTTTTTTTCTCTTTTCCTTTTTTTTTCTCTTTTCCTTTTTTTTTTTTTTTTCTACTATCCATGGTTCTGTGCATTATGGATACTGTAGCTCCAAAGAAGCTTTCATAATATTTAGGGTTTTTGCATTTTTTAAATTTTTTCCCCTCCTCACCAGGCAATGTGAGAGGGATGGATGTTTTTACCACCTTTGTGCCAGAGCTCTCTCGCTGGACTTGGCATCAGCAACTTCTCATCTCCCTCTCCAGCCCTTTTCCCTGGCTGGCTGGGATTTCACCAGGCATTTCTAAAGAGCCACTGAACTATGTTGKTTACTCTTTCAATTGCTCATCTCTTTAGTGTTTTCAAGAAAAAAACAAAAAAAAACAACCCAAAAAACAACAACTCTGCTCCTGCTGCGCAGTAAATTTGGGATCTTGGCAGGGGTTCATGGGCTCACAATGCCCCAGCAGCTCCATCCCACAGCTGGGAGGTGTGGGCAGGTTTTGAACTTTCCCTGGGCACTCACAGGGTCTCAATTCCACCCTGACCYGGGCTGATGTCTCCGTTTTGACCTCCTCAGGTTGATTCTGCTCTTTTCTCCCCCTGTCCTTTAATTCTGACTGCAATTCTTCCTGTCAGTGGTGGCTTTACACAAATAACACCCTCCCATCTTCCCAGAGTAATCCCACTCCCAGTCAGTCCTGGACAGACCTATTCATGGGATTACATTACTCTTTTTTCTCTTTTTTCTCTTTTTTTTTTTTTTTTTTTTTTTTTTTTTTTAAGAAAGGGTTTTAACTTTAAAAGGTTTAACCTTTTAAAGAAAGGGTTTTAACAGAGTTTCTCTCTGCTGCTCCCAGAGAGAAGCTCTCAGTTTCAGGTTTCAGGTCTACACCAGAGCATCACAACAGCCCAGTTACATTCATGTTGCACATTGCTTTCCTTCTATTGCCTTTTCTCTCTTATTTTCTGCCTGTGAGGCCCGAATTAAACAGAATTAAACCCTGACATCATGCATTTAGCTCTAGTTCTGGTAGAGACATTTGGGGTAAGAGCAGTGTGGAGCTGTTCCCCTGGTTTTGGAAATACCTGTGCAATGTTTTTTGCTCACCTGGAGTTCAGTCCAAGGGAAAATAAAAGAGCTGTCAGTGTTTGTGTGGGGTTTAGAGGCCCTGGGTCTAACTCAGTGTGGTGTTCTTCATCAATCCTGGAGCAGCAAAAAAAAACACAAATCAATTTTGTGCCTTCCTGCCCTTCAGAGAGGAAAACTGCATTGTCCTTGTCTTGCTGTAAGTGGAAACAGGCTGCTCATGGAAAGAAAGTCTGTTCTGAGATGAAAATATCTGTCTGTGCTCAGTCTGATCCRGCCCAGGCTGGGATTTGCACCAGTTGTTATCTGATTTTCTGAACCCTGGTCCCTATTCTGCCAAGGCCAGCACCAAGATTTATTCCCAGGGGTTGTTCTGGCCAGGCTGGGATGGGGTTGGGTTGGTTCTGGTGAGCAATGACAGCTCGGTGTCACCAGCAGTGAACTCAAGGCCACACTGCATCCATCTCCACCCAATAAACGTGGCCAGAGCAGCTCTTGTCTGTCCTGACTCAAAGGATTTGAGGGTGAGSGTGCCTTTCTTTAGACTGAACTTTTACCTGAGCTCCTTAGGTGATGTTGGGCCAGGAAAAACMTTTTACATGTGCTGAATGTGGGGGGTCAGCCCTGCCCCAGGCAGTGAAAACCAGTGGTGCCACTCACATCCCACAGCTCCTTGGATTGCCCTTTCCAATGGCATGGARTTGCCAGGATTTATTTTCCACTGACAGAGGAAATGTCTGTGATGATTATTTTCCCTGCACAGCCAATTTGCTTTGTGTGAGACAAGTCAGCCAGAGTGGGATGTTTGCAGAAGACACAGACCCCAAAGAATTTGTCTGCTTTGCTTGTGACTGTGCTGGTTCATGATTGAACACATGAGAGGAATATGACCCAAGGCTCCATCTGGGGAGATGGGAATGCAATGCTGCTCTCTGGGATGAAGCTGTTGGTTCCTTCCTGGTGATTACAGAATTGGAACTGCCTCCCTTCTGGTATGAATAAATCAGGGGAGTGAGCTGAATGATGGGGGCAATCAGCAGAGTTTAAATCCCTGCATTGGCTTCTTTCTGCCAGGTTGAGATCTGGATGTGCAGASGATTCCTGCACAGAGCTGGTGGCCAAATGCCACCCAAGCTAAGCATCAGAGGCAGAAAAATCAGCCTTGCTTAGAAAGAAAAGGACAAGCATGGAAAATCCCCCTAATTATTGTGAATTGCAGCCAAAACCACTTGAAAGCAGAATAGTTCATGCTCGTTAAGTAGACTGTAGGTTGAAAATGTCGTGTTTAATTAGCAAATCGCTTTCTTAAGGTCACATAGACAAACTGCTATGAGGTGGAACACATGGCCCAGCAGAGGTGGGTGTGAGGGCTGCTGGAAGGAAGCTGAATGTGCAGGAACCCCAGTGATGTGCTGTCTCGGGAGTGCTCTTAGTTCATCCTCATGGGTCTGATTTGAAGAACAGAAATCACGGTGAGGGCTGACATCAGGAATGSTTTTTGTTCACCTCTCCCCAGGTCTGGAGGTGTGCTGTGGGAGCAAAGCCTGCCCTGGGCTGTGGCTCAGGAATGAGCTGGCCACCAGCAGCAGCAGAAGGGCACAGCGTGTCCAGGCCAGGGCTGTCTGTGTTTAGCAGATGAAGGTATTTCTGAGGGGAACAGCCCAGCTCAGAGCAGTGTGGCTGCTGACATCAGTGGATTGATATCACCCATGGACTGGGTCCAGCCCCTCACACTGCTTCATCTCACAGTTTCTAGGGTAATTCATCCTGACGGCCTGCTTCCCTCTTCCTGCTGCTCKTCCCTCTTGCTTTTGTTCTTGTTTGTGTCTCATCCCTGTTTATTCTCATCCTCCCGTGCAGACCCTGCTCTGCACTGCTCCTGCAGCCCCTGGAGGGCCCTGGGTGCCCTGGGATAAAGGAGCTGCCTGCAGAG
>NW_026623498.1:660804-673841 GCF_030028575.1 Malurus melanocephalus | reverse complement strand
GCTGCTCTGCCCGCTTTGAGCAGGGGCTGCAAATAATCAGCATTACACCACAATTAAATGAAAGACAGACAGAGTGCCTTGTGTAAGAAGCGGCCCTGAGGTCCCTGAGCCCCTGATTTGCACAGAAATCCCTCTGGAAGAGATCAGTGCCTTTCACCCTGGGCATTGCTCGTGTTTTCACAGACTGTTATTGCTGCCCTCTCTATATCTCAAACAGAAAAAAAAAAAGAGGTTTCTACCACAGGGAARGGACTGACATGGTTTATTAAGCTTGTCAATACCTTAGATAAATTGTTTATGTCCTGCTTCTAGTTCCACTTTACTGCAGACTTGCCCAGCCTCTGCAAGCTGTAGTGGATTAGTGGCTGTGCTCTGATCTCAGGAGAATTGTGAGCAGTTGTTGGCCATGTGTGTGCACGCTGGCCCATCTTACACACTCCACTTATTCAGCAGTGGCCAAAATATGCCATGCAGCTGCTCTGCTTYGCTTTCTGCTCGGCCTGCTCACAATTTCTTTTCTGTAGTAGAGACAATTGTATTTTTATTTTGTTTTGTTCATATGCAGCCAGTTACAGAGGAGGAATGTGAAGAAACGTGATCTAATGTAATGGTATTTATAAATATACACATTTCATGCCTGACTCTACATCCTCCTGGTTTCTGGAGCATTCCCTAGCTCAGGACATAGTGCCAATAGGAAGCTTCCCAACTTTTAAAGAAATATTTCTTCAGTGCTCCACGCCACAACAAAGCACACGCATTTGTATTTTCTCTCACTGAAACACRGTTCTTTCATTCACCTGCATCACAAAAGGGAGTGAGAATGTTCGTGTTTGGTAAAACAAGACAGGAAAGAGATCCCTGTGCAGACTGTGAGGAATGATTTCATTTTCTCTTCTGCCAAAAATATTTCATTTGGGTGGAAGGGGAATATCACTTCTGTGTGAAAGCCATTGGCCACCTCTAAAGAAGGAGTCCAAAAGGCACCTTTCTTTTTGTTAGATTAATGTCTTTAAATCCTCCCAGTGCCTCAGAATAAAGGGCTGAAGGGAGCAATATTTTTGGACATATTTCTTTTAAAATCAATCCGTTCAAAGCACCCTTTTACTAATGTCATGCTTACCTCTGTTATATTTTGAGGGGAGGGCATCTTTTCTGGATATTGGCCATATGAGGCCAGCAGAAACAGCATCTCCTTGCTGGCTGTGAGCCACCCTCAGCTCTGCAGGCTCTGCTGTCAGGTGCTGCTGCAGATGAGCAAAYACCGAGCTGAGCTGGGGCAGTTTCCAGTCAGCTTTGAGTCTCTCACATCTGAGCTCCAGACAGACTMACCACAACCACAGCTACGGCAGCTGCGGCAGCAGCGGCAGGAAGCGAGGAACATCTGGCCTTTGACTTCCTTTCAAGAGATTTGGGGTTAGGTTGTTCTCTTTTTTTTTTGGTTTTTTTTTTTCCTTCTCTCTGCTGTCCTTGCGTGCTGCTCCATAGGATTTGAAACCACACACCTCGGGGTGCTGGAGGAGACAGAGCCAGGGCAGCCCCACCTCGGCTGTGCCTTCAGGAGGGCACGGCTGAAAAAGGGGGGCTGTTTTCTGACAAACCCTCCAGATTCATCYTTAAGGGAGTTCATTTCTGTGTGGTTCCCACCTCCCCCTGCTCCCCAGATTCACCTCGAGAACACAAAACTGTTCCGTTCACAAGACACATCTTGGGCAATTAGGAATTTGCTGGGCAGGATGTCACCTAGCCAAATAAGTCTCTCGTCTGCATATTTTTGTTTTTWTTCTTCCTGGCTGATGGAGCTGTGGTTTGTTTATTTATTGGTGTATTTTTTTCCCCCTTTATTCTAAGGAAAAGCATTTGAAGTCCAGGATCCTTTAGAGGGAATCAAGTGTAAAGAACACATTAGGAGCAGGGATGAGGCTGAATTAAAAATGACATTTCACTCTTTCTTAGCAGACCCATAATGAYATGTGTATCATTGCCTGTTACAGAGCAGGGAAACTGAGGCACAGAKCAATAAATTGACCCATTGAATGGCAGCAAAAGGCCAGGGCAGAGCTGTGGACTGAGCCACAGTTTCTTCAGTTCCAGTCCAGAGCTCCCTTCCCCAGTGCTGCTGGCTTTGGGTGTTGCCTGGTTTCTGTGTTGCTCTGTCTGCACAGGAAGCAGTTCACTTAAGACGTGAATAAACGTGAACAGTGCTCAGAGTTGATTTTTTTTATTTCACCCTGTTTTCTTTGTAAAGGACAGTCTCCCAAAATAAATGTTCCCTTGAGTCAGTTCAGTCTCTAGTAGGAAGAGTTTCCACAGAGTAAAGACCTTTACCATTAGAAGTGGACAAATGAGTGACTCAAAATTTTAAAAAACATAGCCCATGATCATATAACTTGCTATATTAGGAACTTGTGTAATTGTGTCTTCTGCTCAGTAACTTATGAGAACAGCTAGTGTAGATACATCAGGGAAAAACMACCCTGCCCTCCCTTTCACCTGCCCCTGGCTCTCTATAAAAGACAATTGTGCAACATTAATTTCTCTGTAATCTCAGCTGTCTCTTTGGGACCAGCATCATTACCCTTCCAGCCTTTTCATTGCTACCTAAAAATGGCCTAACCTGGATGTTGTGTCCCCAGTGAGATTCCATGGGCTGTGACAAAGGGCCACTCAACAGAGATGCAGCATTGCCCTTTGCTCAGGGGATTCACTGCTGCCTCTGGTAGGGCTTTTCTCCAGAGCTGAGCAGTTTGTCCTGAACTCAGAGCTGCAAATTTCCATCCCTCATTCATCTGTCTGCTCTGAGTCACTGGTACCAGCTGACTGCAGCTTCTTCACTGCCTGAATCACAGCAGTTTTTGTCACAGCACGGCTCAGGCACCTCCCGTTCTGTCAGAAGGCACTTTCCAAAGTGTGCTGTCAGCACAGGAGAGGATCCCACAAACCATGTCCTCACTGAGCCCAGTGTCTGCATGGCACTGTCTCTGTGCCACGCTGGAGAAAGGGCAGGGAACGGGAACGGGAGAGGAAAACAGTCTGGAGATGGAGGAGTTAATACCTCAGATACCTCTAGGAAGGGAGGGGAGTGAGACAGACAAAGGGTGGGAAATGCAGTTTCCTGATGGAAGAACTCTGGCTGACACACTTGCTGTGAGTAACACAGACCTGCTGACCCCTGTCTGATAGCTATTTATAACTGCTCAGCAATGAGCCCCTGAGCATGGGGCAGGGAGAAATCAAGCCASAAGTGATGGGTTTTGCAACAGAAGKRAGCAAATTGCCAAGAACCCTCTTSTCTGTGAGGGAGGCCGTGGTCCAGCAGAATGTACAGACTCAGAGTCAGAGAAAGGACCCTCGTGGTACCCCCACACGGTGCAGGACTCCCCAGCATGGTTCACTGTGCTGCCCACTTCTCTGTCTCTCTAAATCCAGTCTGAGTGCCTGGGCTGGCACAATTCCTCCCAGTTTGAGTGGGCCTGGGCACAGGGAGAGGCTGTGCTGGCAGGTCAGAGCCTGGTGCTGGCAGTGAGATCTCCACCAGCAGTTTCTCAGATCTGTAATGTGCCATCCATCCTGTCCCTCCCAGGCCTAGATTCCCTTCACATCAAAGGCACAGAAGCAGAGAGCCCTGGCATCCACACCTCCTTAAAAAAGGGAGGAGGGACACTTTCCTAGTGAATGCACAGGAGGACTCGACTCCTTGACCTTTCTCTGACTTCTAGGATGAGCTAATATTTGGGCAGTAACTTTCTGCAGGGATAATCCATCTCGGAGTGACAGTGACACCTCTGTGCTCAGGGCTGAGGTTTGTCGGTCACATGTTTGCCCGGTGCGTGGGATTCCCAGGAGAAAGTACCGTGTTTCTGCAAGCTATTATTAAAGCCAATTATGGCTGTAAAAATTTCTTTCCGGGTGGAAGGTTGAGGCGTTTCATGACATGTAAGTCACACAAAGGACACAGATGGCTATTTATTGCCACACAAGTAAGACCAACCTCACTCTTCTCCTGCTCCCCACCACGAGCTGCAGAACCGGTTCTCCCCTCCCCAGGCAGTAACCAAAAACCCTGTGTAGCAAGAGAGGAGAGGAAAGAGCAGTCGTGTCCAGCTCTTGATGTGACACTCCTTTCCCCGAAGGGCTGAGGGAAGGTTTGACATGGAAACTTCCTTCAGTCTGTTATCAGCGGGTCCATCCCATCCCTCTGCCCTCCAGGCTGTCTCATGGGGTGTCCTCGTGTCAGAGATTTGGGGCATTAATAACCACCAGACACGACTGAGCCAGAGAGCCACTGTCTGCTGGGGAGTGTGAGCACCTAAAAACCCACCTGATTCCTGCACCAAGGCCAAGATGGAAACCAAACCATCCAAGGATGCAGTTTCCACAGGGAGGTCAGAGCTGGCTGAAAGCTCCAGCTCCCAGGCAAAAGAATGTGCTTCCATCCCATTTCAGYCCAAGAGAGCAAGGAGATCAGTTTTATCTATAAACAGGCCAACATTCTGGAACAAATAATTCTGTAACTCTTCTGTTTTCTCAGCTGAATCTTTATTTGCATTGTTAGCTCAGGACAATGTCACCCAAACCTTGCTTAACAGTGGACTGCACCTATGCTGCATAAAACAGAATGAATTGCAAGGAGAGATATTGTCCAGTAATGCCTCACTCCTCACCCCTGAGCAGTTCTGGATCACTGCTCTTATGGTCTCTTGCATTTCAGAGGCACTGGAGATCCTGATTTGTATTATTGTCGTGAATTAGTCAGTTCTTACACTTGTGAGAGAGTTGCTGCCTCTCAATCGTGTCAAGCTGTCMGCAGAGTTTCACTGTGAATTTTACCTGCTGAATATGGATGGCTTTGCTGTGACAGAGTGGAGATTTGTCTACATCTCAGGCAATGGCTGAGCTATTAAGCAGCTSTTAAGCTGCTCCTCACTTATTTTCATCTCGTGTGGCAGCAGATGAAATCAAATCCATTCTTGAATACTGAAAATTACCGATGAGATGTGGTCAGTGGAGCTCAGGAATTGGATTAGATCTTACCTGCTCTTGTGTCCCATTCCCCAAAYCCCACTTGCTCAGATGTGCAGTTTCCTGTGCCCAGTAAGCTGTGGATCCTGCCCYGGGGCTGTGGTACCTGCACTCAGCGCTTTGATGTATAAATAACTTTGCTCCTCATGCTTTTTGAATGTTGTTTATACCCCACTGGCTGCCACGCCATGTGCCAAGGTTATAAATACGCTGCTGCGTCTAGACTGTATCTAAACTTGGCATTGGGCACCCAGATTCATCAGAGGAGCAGTTTCATCTCCCAGCACAAAGGAGGTGCCCCAAAGTGTTTGATCAGGGGTCCAGAGGGGGCTTGGCAAGAGCGTTCTCTCCTCCTGCCATGCCAGAGCAGCACTGGCCCTGCTTTCTGAAGGGGATTTGGAAAATCTCCTCCTCCGAAGCTGCTGGGCACCCAGCCCAAAGGAAATACCTGACCTTATCCCTTCCTGATGGGCTTCAATGCACCATTGAGAGCTGGGGGTCCAAAACACCACAGCCTCACCTTCCCTGGCCCTGACAGATCCCAGCTGGGCTGGGCTCGGGCTCAGACTGGGACATGGACACAAGTGGATGGTGCAAGGCTGAGCTGCAAGGACAAACAAGCATTATCTGCAGCCACACTGGCACAGAACGAACCTCTGCAGGCAAACACAGGGCCAGGAGCAAAGCTGAGGCATTTCCCCATGCCACATTTGTACCTTGACCCAGGACAGGGACCCACTTTGGGCCAGGTTTTCTGTAGCTGTGTAAGGGCGCTGTGTGAACTCCTGGGTTTTGTTTGGAGGCTGAGAGCACTCTTAACGTATCATGGGGATGTTCTGATGGATAAATGACAGAACAGAGGATCCCATCTCCCATCAGAGCACTATAAACACCTTTTGTGGGRCAGCCTTTGCAGGAATGGCAGAGTGCTGTGATGGTGCCTTTGCCTCGTGGCTCTGCAGYGTTTGAGAAACGAGGGGACACTGTGGGGTTTGTGTGAGCTGAATGAGGAGCTGCCCAGCAATCTGGCAGGGGATGATTGCTGATGTTTCTCCTGCAGGTTTGCAGTGCTCGGGGTGTCCTGGGAGGCTGCAAAGCTCATTTCCTCAGCGCTGCACCGCTGCTCCTCCGCTCTGGCAGCCATGAGGGGAGGCCTGTGTGAGGCCTGTGTGAGGCCTGTTTGAGCCGTCACCTGGGCAACAGCTAAACACTGACTGCAGATCACAATTGTAAAATACTGCACATCAGAGTGAGCAGCAGCAGGGAAGGGGGGCTGTGCTGCCCCTGGTCCCCAGGAGTCCCGTAAATCCTCAGTGAAAGACTGCAGCTCTGGCCAGGCTGGCTCCAAGCGCCCGCCTCAGGCACCATGGGCTCCAGGGATTCAAGGATTCAGGATTCAGCTCCTGCCAGGGGATCTCAGCACCATCACATCCCTCATCTGCCACTGCTGCCACCTCTCTGTGCTGCCCCTGGTCCCAGGGAGTCCCGTAAATCCTCAGTGAAAGGCTGCAGCTCTGGCCAGGCCGCTCCGAGCGCCCGCCTCAGGCACCATGGGCTCCAGGGATTCAAGGATTCAGGATTCATCTCCTGCCGGGTGATTTCTGCATCATCACATCCCTCACCTGCCACTGCTGCCACCTCTCTGTGCTGTCCCTGCCTTTGGGGACACCCTGGATGGCTCCATGGAACACATCCAAGGGGGACATTTACACCCAGATGGGTTCCTCATGATCCTGGAGCAGGGCAGACTCTGGCACAGCTTTCACCATCCCTGAGCAGCACCCTGGAGCTCTGGCACCAAGGAAACTGCTGGGATTTAGTCAGGGATTGCTTACTTTGGGGTTTATCTGTGAAAGCAACAGCAAAAGAAAAGGAGCTGGATGCAGGCTGCAGCTCAGGTGGTGTTGGGTCATTCCTGAGGTTGATACGTGAGTGACCCTGAGGTCTTCAGGCTCAGATTAAGGGCTTTTGCTCAGTGTGTAAAGCACGACCTAAACTTGGATCTAAACACTCAACCCTTGTGCACCACATCCATGTGACAGTGCAGCACTCAGAGAGTGTTCGCTGCTCCCACATTTACTGGGAAATGGCTCTAGCAGGGCAGGCTGTATAACACACAATGATTATGACAAACACTGTKCTGGCCCTGCCGGGGTGGGACTCGCTGACAGATGGAGCTGCAGCATTAGGTAGTTGTGGGAGGGATGGGATTGTGTTTGACAAGCAGCATGAGGTCACTTTTTCAGTCCCCTTTGGGTGAGATATATCAACAGGCTGCCGTTTGCCTCAAACAAAGTGAGTAATTTATTTTTCAAGATCTGCTTGTGCTGCTTCCCCTTCCCTCTTAACCCATTCCCATCCTTTACCTTTTCTAAGTGTGAAATAATGGCATTTGCCCAGGAGCTGTTTCTCTCAGTGGCCAACACACCCCAAGATCACACCCTGGCATCCCCTGCAGCTCCCRCTGTCATCTCTGCACATCCATAAAACAGAAATAATTCCCCTTTTACCTGCCTTATCCCCTTACACTGTGAACACGTGGGTTGTACAATGGGATTAGAACTGCTGTGGGATCCTGAGGGCCAGATAAACAGTGGCATTTGGGGCRCATTTCAGTGTAGCTGTTGGGAGAGCTGGTGAGCCACCAAGGCTGATGAGCACAGACACCCCTGGCTCCAGTTTCATTTCYCATTACCCCAATAAATGGCACAGGAACAGAAAGGGTGGGCACTGACCACAGGCATTCCTCAGGTAGATTTATTCTGTGACTGCACAGAGCCTGGATCCCTCCTGCCCTGCCTCTCCTGCATGTGGTTAAGGAAAGAGCAAGAGAAGGGGAAAGGAAATGAACACAACAGAGAACTTGACATAAAAGTGTTTTATATCTTCTCCTATAAAATAACCCATAAATCCCTGCCCTCCTGCTCCACCCCTCACATGGTTTTCATTTGACTGGCTGGCTGAAAAGAGAGAAGTGGAGGGTACAAAGCCCACATTCTTGGTGGAGAGGTTCCTTTGCCTACAGGCTTCCTCCTCACACCTTGTCCCTATGCCTACAGCACAGCATTCTCCTCTGGTGAGTAATGACAGTTTGGAACAAGTCAGCATCTGTCAGCATCTGCCAGCATCTGTCTGCATCTGTCAGCATCTGTCAGCATCTGTCTGCATCTGTCTGCATCTGTCTGCATCTGTCTGCATTGTCTGCCCCTGGCTCAGCTCCCCGAGCCCTGGGCAGGAGCACTCAGGGCACTGGAATTGGCTGGGGAAGCTCCTGCAGAAAGGACACCGAGCATCAGGAAAAGGGCCAAGGACTGGGCTTTGAGAGATATTTGTGTTCAGATTTGGTCCCAAAAGAAATCCTGAGATGTTTCAGGGCACTGCAGCTGATTCTGGAGTTCTTGGGGGAGTGGCAGAGGAGTTTCTGGAAGGATCTGGTGACTGACAGTGTCAAATTTGTAGAAAAAGAGGCAGCACCATAAAGCTGTAACAACAGGACRCACAGTCCTTGAAGGGTTTATTGCAAGAGCCTTGTTGGCTCATTGCTCCTGTATCCATTTGTAATGTTACACAGCATATTTAAATGAAAATCCTCATTTACTGAATAAAAAAAACAAATCCAGGGGAAAATATGTTCAAACTGTAGCAATTATTGCTTTTGTTTCTATAAAATTTAATCCTCCTCTTGGGCTGTTAGAGCAGATTKCTTTAAGGCCATGCTGGACAGAAGATTTGCTGAGATAAATCTGAAGGTCAGAGCTGTAAAGTTTTAGGGAGAGCCTTGGTGATTTCAGGGGGTCTGTGCAGACTTTGTGGCAGAACCAGGGTGTCAGGGATGAGGTAAAGGAAGTAGTCCTGGAATGACCCAACCAATCTTGTACAGCAAGGCATGGAAAATGCTTGGTTACAGCCTYGTTACTTAATTCTGGAGTGAGGACAGCAAAGATCAAGACACAGGAAAGCTTGGAAAGGATTGTTTAAAGCCAAGCTAATGATAATAAAAAAACACATGTGGAAGGTAATAAAAGTGATGGGATGGGCAGCCATTTTACTGAGCATTTTATGCTGATGTTAGCTAATAAAACAGCAGAGCCCTTGGTAACTGAGCTCCTCTCCTCTGTGCATTCCATCCCCGCTTCAATTATTTAATTCCTCTTTAAAAATAACCAATCCTTCTCTTGAAGGGAAAGATTGCATCGAGCRATTATGTGCCAATCCAAGGAGGTGAGAGGCATTGTTGAGATGAAGGATATTTCATCCTTGCAGGTATTTTGTTAGTTAAACTGCAGAGAACCACGAACAAGGAAAACAGATATTCACAACGCTGTCACAGTGAGAATGTTCCCACCATGTTTCTGCTGTAATTACAGCTGGGGGATGACAGGAGCACGTAGGTGATGCAGCTGTCACTGTGATATCAGCGTTTAAATTGGAAGCAAGTCTCATTCTGCTACATAACAACACCCTGTGCGTTATAGCACTGTCCCCAGTGGCTTTACTGGTGTCCCTGGTGACTCCACATGGGTCCAGTTCTCACAGTTTAGTCTGGAGGAAGGGAAGGAGCTGTGGTGTGATGGTGCAGGGTATGGTCAGCGACTCTGACCCTCTTGTGCTGGAACTGGAATGCTCCTCCCAGACTGGCACRCTGCCCTGGCAGGGTGGGAAGCACCAAACTGGACCCTGCACCTTTTAAWCTCCCCACCCCACCCAGCCCACTCCCCATTCACAGGATGTTTGATCCCTGAGCTCACTCCTGAACAGGGTCCAGGTAGCTCCTTCGTGCTTCAGCTGCTTGTCCTGCAGCCCTGGATCCCAGACTCTCCTGCCATATGTTTCCCATTAATCCCAGTCTTGCCTGCAGARAAGGAGGGAAGTTGGTTACATGGGGGGATGCTACTCTGTTCCATTGATCCCCTTTTAATTTTTAAAAAAATCAGGATTCTCTCTGCCTATATTTGGCTGTATACCCCATATTTGACCAAATACCCTATAGATGGCTCTTTGGGTATGTTTGCACTGAACTGCCAGGGCTGGAGGAGCTCTGCTCACCCCCTGCACTTCAGCAATGCTGGCTCTTAGCAGAGGGCTCTGTGGGCTCCTGATGTTCCTCACGGACCCCTGGGAGTTCCACATTCCCTTTGGAGGTGTCTCAGCACCTKCCCAGAGTGTGAATCTCAGATTTCCTGGTGTTTGCAGCAGCAGCAGCAGCAGTGCTGGCTGTCCCACAGTCCGTGGTTCTCTCTGAGTCAGCAGCGAGCCAGGCTGGCGTGGGCAGGCTCTGAACAGCTTCCCAAAGGCTTCTCAGTCCCTCCTCCCCACYGATCACACCTCCTGTTCCAGGGAAAACACTCTTGGCCTGAGTGGCACCTTCTTAGCATACACTTGTGAATCCAGTTCCACGTTAGTGTGGAGCAAATGTCTTTTGCCAGCTGTAATTTTACCCAGTTTCCCTCTCCCTTGAACCCTGTTCCTGCACTGAGGGGCTGCTGCTCCGGGGTGGGTCAGGATGCAGTGTTTGAAATGGCAGCTGCTGCTGGGTGCCTCGGCCCTGAGCGGGGAACTGAACCCATCTGAGCGATGGCAAAACGTTTGGGGACAGAGGCCAAGTCTGGTAACAGCCCCAGCCCTCCATCTGCAGCATCCAAGCACAGCCCAGGGAGGAGTTCTGAGTGTGACCAAACTGCTGACCTGGGGCAGGGCTGTGTGCCCTGGMCTCATCCCTGCTGCTCACTCTGTGTCTCATCTTTCTGCACAGAAAACAGCAGGAGTCTGTACTCACTTGCTGCACAATGAGAGATGGAAGGAGCTCAAATTATGCCCGTTTACTTTACAGCTTTAGGATGTCCATGAAATCACTCACAATACTCTCCACAGAATTTTGCTGACAGAATAGCCCARTGATGTATCTTTTCACTGAGTTCTTGCATACTAAACAGTCTTCACTATGGCCTTGGATACTCCTGTGGGCATATATTTCTCCCAAGGTTGTTCCCAAAATCTGGGCAATGACCTCAGCCTTTCTGAGAGCAGATGAGTGCTATCACGATGTTCATCACAACCAGAGAGATTTCTTTGATGGTGCTGCTGGCAGGGATGCACTTTGGAAAGAGTGTCAGCCTCTCACAGACACCCACTGGATTCCTTTCACCAGGTGCTTTGGCTGCTCTAAGTTCAGACCCTCAGTATTTTCAGGAAGGAAGCAAAATTCCTCGTGCTCTGCCTTGACTGTGTTGCTGTTTTTAATTTCATGCCAGCAAATAGAAGGGCTGCAGGCCCCTATCTGTTGTTTTGGACTATTTTACCAATATTTCAGCTAACTCAGGACTTGAGACAGATCTATTGCAGGAATGTCAGACCCAGCTCCAGCTGCAGCYAGTGGAAAAAGAGGAACTGCCTTGAGTGGGAGCTGGACTGGGACCTCAAACAGTGAGCACAGTGGTGCTGCAATGTCTTTCATCTCAGAGATGCTGGGTGAGCTCCAGACGATGCTGGTAATGCTTGGGAAGGTGCCAGCTGCTAATGATGTGGAACAAGCTGGTGAGTCCTTGCTCCAGTTTGTAGGAAGCCACCAGACAAAACAAGTCCCAGGAATAGCCAGCTCAACCCTTTCCTSGTTGGGTTCATGCTGTACTGGATGGGAGTAATTTAGGAACTTCCCCTGATGTGGCTCCTGTGGTGTCTGATCTGTGGAGGCCACAATGCCTCTGTGCACATTTATCCTCATGAAATTCCCTAGAAATGCTCCACAGGCTGTACCAACAGTGTCTGGAACACTGAGTGTTCCCAGATCTGGCCCACGCTGCCTGTGCTTTGATATGTTCTCAGCATGACCACAAATCCTGCCTTCCTCTGAGCTCCCTGCCTGTACCCACATCTCCTGAGCCAAACCCTGCACCCTGCAGCTCTCAGAGGTGAAGGAGCAGACACAGCACAGCGTGCTGTACCCTCAAAACAAATGGATGGCTGAGGCAAGAAAAGGATTGATTCTCCAGCAATATCCCCATGGCACGGGAAGCAGAGCGGGACACTGGACAGTCAATATTTACCCCAGTTTGAGATCAGCACCAGAAAACGGTGATGTGGAAGGTGTGGCATTCTGCTGCATGGCACATCTGTACAGCTGCTGAGGCTGCACAAGCAGGGACAAGCAAACAGCTCCTCGTTCCACCCGGCCGAGGAACAGCAAAAGCCAGGTGATGATGCCCAGGAAGCTGGGGGTACTTTTGCTGCCTGGCTTAAACAAATGAAGTGCCCAAACAGTGCCAATGGCTTGGTGTGCCAGGGCTTCAGAAAAAGCCACTGATTGTCTGAGCTTTCCAGAACTGATCTCTCCTTGAAAATGTGTTTGGTGGAGGGGAACAGGAGCCACAGAGCATCTTCAAAGGGTGATAGGTGTATACAGGCAAAGCTGGAGGTGCACTCAGAGACTGCACAAGATCAAACCTTGCGGGCAAATCCCTGTCTCAGGTGACTCTGCTCCCAACACTGCTCCTAATTCTGCTCTTGCAGTGCTCTCTGCTGGGGAATGAGAGGAGGAGGCGAGCGCCAGGCATGCTCCAGCCGGGATCGCAGACAGGCTCACAGGATGAGCAACGATGCGTGTTTGGCTCATGGGGAATAGTGCAGCGTCCTCCGGTGCAGCCGTGCAGAGCAGAATGAGCTCCTGGCCGGTGCAGAAGCGGTGTCTGGGCTCGGTTAGCTGGTGCTGCTGCTCTCCCTGGAGCAGTGGTCCCCAGGCAAAGGGCTCGGACACATTGGGGCCGATGCAGAAGCAGTGTCTGGGCTCGGTTAGCTGGTGCTGCTGCTCTCTCTGGAGCAGTGGTCCCCAAGCAAAGGGCTCGGACACATTGGGGCTGCCCGGTCCGGACACACACCCATCACAGCCCGTGTYACCGAGCTCACCAAGACAATCAGATCCGTGTCCTTTACTGCTCCCGCCGTGCTGCTGGCCATGGCAGGAGAATTGATCACCAAAGAACATGAATCCACAAGCTGTTGATCTGCTGCACTCGGATTTG